>NC_083769.1:16807791-17005291 GCF_963514075.1 Conger conger
AGCACACACACACACGCGCATACAATCTCACACACAAACACATTTTTCAATAATCTTTTGCATGCAGCATTTCCCCTTTTAAACTATGGATATCTGGCACAGGAGGAGAATGCAGAATAATCTTTTTCTACTGGATGATATTAAAAGAGAGCCTGGAGGCAGTGGCTTGATTGACGGCTGAATAGAAAGTGGACTTACAGCACATCACTTCCCATTAAGAGGAGGAGTCTTCCTTTTTAGACGGAGTCTCTTCGGAAAAACAGCAGAGCAGCTCTGACAGGTAATGAATGGCAGGGAAAATAAAGAACAGGACTGAACTCAGGATATTACTCCCTTAAAAACACAAATGCATGTATTTTTACTCAAAACAACAGTTTTTTTTACTCGTAACAGAAAAATAATATCATGCGACACAGACATGTGCCAGAACAATATTCAACTGAAGTATGTTCCGATTGAAGAATCTTGCATATTAGATCATTTATTATTATTATTATAACAGGAAGTCAGGAAATTGACTGCAATCATTATAAGTAACCCAGAGTTGCATCCCTAGAGTGCTGGTAGGCCAAAGTAACACTCTCCTACCAATGGATCCAATTCCCCAGTCCAGTGATCGGGATGCTATTACAGTAGTATTATGAACTACTGGCGCAATCTAAGGGGTGCATAATACCTGTAAATTGTCTTCTGCATAAATTGGTCAATTTACAGAGCATAAAGCACCAACTCTGTATGCTCTGGGATCTGTTAAGGCTCTGTTCCAGTGTGTGGATGTACCCCATGGTCTGGTATCTGTCAAGCCTCTGTTCCAGTGTGTGGATGGGCCCCATGGTCTGGTTTCTGTTAAGGCTCTGTTCCAGTGTATGGATGGGCCCCATGGTCTGGTTTCTGTTAAGGCACTGTTCCAGTGTGTGGATGGGCCCCATGGTCTGGTTTCTGTTAAGGCACTGTTCCAATGTGTGGATGGGCCCCATGGTCTGGTATCTGTTAAGGCACTGTTCCAGTGTGTGGATGGGCCCCATGGTCTGGTATCTGTTAAGGCACTGTTCCAGTGTGTGGATGGGTCCCATGGTCTGGTATCTGTTAAGGCACTGTTCCAGTGTGTGGATGGGCCCCATGGTCTGGTATCTGCACACTGTTCCACTTTTTTTCATTAAATAAATGAACTACAGTTGCAATCAAAATTATTCAACCCCATTGCACATTAGGTTTATTGGCAAAATATACAATTTCTCAGCTGTTTGCAATAAACAAATTACACAAGAACTGTTTAAGTAGTTCAATGAAACATAATATTACAAAAAGGGTTTTTATCCACATTCAACACAAAATGCTACTTTTAATGACTACTGCAGTCTCAAAATGATTCAACCCCTTCATGACAAGCATCTTCAGTACTTAGTAGAGCACCCTTTGCTGTTATGACCTGCTGCAAACGTGATGCATAGCCAGACACCAGCTTCTGACAGCGTTCCTGAGGAATCTTAGCCCATTCCTCATGGGCAATGGCCTCCAGTTTAATAATATTCTTGGGTGTGCGTTTAGCAACCGCCTTCTTCAAATTCCACCAGAGATTTTCTGTGGGGTTGAAGTCAGGCAACTGTGACGGCCACTCTAGAATCTTCCATTTCTTCTTCTGAAACCAAGCCTTGGTGGACTTTGAGGTATGCTTGGGATCATCGTCCTGCTGGAAGGTCCAACGACGCCCAAGCTTCAGCTTCATCACAGACGGCATGAGGTTTTTCCCTAAGATTTCCTGATACTTGACTGAATCCATCGTGCCCTCCACACGCTGCAGGTTTCCAGTGCCAGAGGCAGCAAAACAGCCCCAGAGCATCACTGAGCCACCGCCATGCTTCACTGTAGGCAGGGTGTTCTTTTCAGTATATGCTTCATTCTTCTTCCTCCAGACATACCGCTGATCCATAGGCCCGAAAAGTTCCAGTTTTGTTTCATCGCTCCACAGAACAGAATTCCAAAACTTCTGTGGCTTATTTAGATGGGTTTGACCATATTGGAGCCGACTTTTCTTGTGCTTTTGGGTCAGTGCCTACTGCCACCAAGTCTTGCTGCAGGAGTTTTGCAGTCACTCTAGGGTTTTTGACCACTTGCCTCCTCAGGAATCTGGTGGCAGCCGCTGATCTTCCTCTTTCTGCCATGTCCAGGTAGTGTAGCCACTGTCCCTTTAACTTTAAACTTGCGAACTATGCTTCCAACTGTATCTCTAGGAACATTCAGTGCTTTTGCTATCTTTTTGTATCCTTTTCCTTGTTTGTGCAAGGCAATGATCTCTTCTCTGAACTTTTTGGACAATTCTTTTGACTTAGCCATATTTCTAACATGCAATCAAACGTCACTCTCAACAAACCCCTAGCCAGTCCAGGTATTTATGTGTTTAGGTATTTTTATGTCTAGTACACCTGAACTAATTAGTTGCACCAGGTGTGCTTGAAACAGGGGGTTGGGTAATTTTGATTAGTTGCATCAGGTGTGCTTGAGACAGGGGGTAGAATAATTTCGAGGCAGGAGGTTGAATAATTTTGAGACTGCAGTAGTCATTAAAAGTAGCATTTTGTGTTGAATGTGGATAAAAACCCTTGTAATATTTTGTAATATTATGTTTCATTGAACTACTTAAACAGTTCTTGTGTAATTTGTTTATTGCAAACAGCTGAGAAATTGTATATTTTGCCAATAAACCTAATGTGCAATGGGGGTTGAATAATTTTGATTGCAACTGTAGAAATTATTTTAAAAAGTGTTGTGTTCACTCAGGTTCCCTTGGTCTAATATAAAAATTTTCTGAAAGCAAATGTGCGATAATAGAGGATATCAGGAAGGATGCAAATCCTTTTTCTTGGCACTGTAATTATACAATCACTGAGCACTTTATTAGGAACCTTTACACCAACTTATTTGTGTGATGATCTAATCAGCCAATCATGTGACAGCAGTGCAATGCATACAATAATGCAAATACAGGTAAGGAGCTTCAGTTAATGTTAACATCAACCATCAGAATGGGGGAAAAAATGCTGTAAGTGACTTTGACCATGCAGGGTGGTCTGAGTATCTCAGAAACTGCTGATCTACTTGGATTTTAACACGGAACAGACTCTAGACTGCAGAGAATGGTACAAACAAAAAACATCCAGAAAGCAGCAGTTCTGTGGGCATAAACACATTGTTAATGAGAGAGATCAGTTGAGTAGGGCCAGACTGGTCAAAGCTGACAGGAAGGTGACAGTAGCACAAATAACCACACATTACGACAGTGGTGTGCAGAAGAGCATCTCTGAACACACAATGAGTGAAACCTCTAAGTGGATAGGCTACAGCAGCACAAGAGTAAAAAAAAAAACAAGTCTAATAAATACCTAATAAAGTGCCCAGTGAGTGTATAAGGTCCCTTCTATTAGGGTAAGTATAGAACTTGTATTTAGAGTGTATTTGTGGGAAGATACAGGCTTCTCTCCCCTGGCTAGTAAACAGAGGTGCAGACTGCCATGTTCCCTGGCTGGCCTGAACAGAGCAGGGTCCTATTCCAGCAGCCCCATGGTATGCATTCCATTGCCCGTGTTTACACAGACAGCTTTTGGGCCTCCTCCTCCCCAGGCTTTGCATTTCTGTTTCTTTTGCAGGGTTTTTGTAGAGTGAGAGCGTCTGACTGCTGTAAATGCTAGTTTCTCTGTTCAGACGTCTCAATCGCGTCGCAAGTGGAAAAGGGGCAGGTTCAGACACAGTACTGTTTACATGGAGGTCCCACCATTGTAAACAATGAGAAGAATCACGGGAGCAAGTCTTAGACTGAGGCACGACGAGTATTGCAGGCTTTTTTTCGAACAGAAGGACAGGGTGGACGTGGGGGAGGGGGGCAGGTTATGGGGGCTGGGGGCACAAGTGCTTATCTTCTGCAGGGGCAGACCAATTCAAATTCCTCACTTCTATCCAAATACAGCGATATGCATTTAAACTCCGGGCTCAAAGGCTTAAAAACTATCATTGGTATATTAAATATTTAAAGAGAGAGAGGGTGAGAGAGAGCGAGTAAGAGAGAGAAGGGGGAGAGAAATTGTGTGTGTATGCATGTGTGTGTTGGGAGGGCGAGCAGGGGATAGTGGCATGGTCTTTGAAGAACAATGTAGTCTGCTATTCTCCTCATTTCATTTCATTTAACATCAAACAAATGAAAGATTGCATTACGAGTTTCTGCAATTTTCTTATGTAAATATTCTTGCAGGACACCATATCGTGGTGGTGGTCTCTTTGCTGTGCTCTGTAATTATCAAATGTGTGGATTAACACTTCTGTTAACAATGACTCTGAAATTCAGACATTTATCTTTGGTTAATTCCAATCACTTGACGGTCCTAGCGTGACCAGAAACGGAAGGAAATACATTTTCATGCCACTGTATGTACACAGCTGTTTCACTGATATATGCCGAGGAGGTCTTCATTTTGCATATCCCACATAACTAAGCACTGCATTCCATCCAATGCCAGAGTGATGTCTCTTTAAATCCAAGGTTTCGGTGTATGTTGCCTCCTTCCTCAATATCCTATGAGTCACCTCCTCTGCAGAAGAGAAAAAAAAAGAAGACTTCACAGATGTACCTGGAATTGTGTGAATCAAACACCGCTAATGCCTTTACGGGGCGGGGAACAAAGGCAGGAATCTGGCTCAGTGCTGTACTGGGCTGTGAAGGCCCTGCCCTCCCACTGCATGCTACTGTGCTGTCTTTGAAAGGGGCCTCGCTTAAAACGGAGGGTTACACAACCTTTGCCTATAACAGCACGTCATGAACCCAGAGTGCGTTATATAACTCCCCTAAAAATAGCAAAGATGTTCAGATCTCCCTTTATGTAATTCATATTTGTATTATAAAAGTCAACTTGTGAACCCTCCCCCCTCTTGTTGCTGCTCTGAGTACTGTGTGAGATTACTCTCAGCTTCTGATGGGCTCTATGGAAGCACTACGTATGTACAAACACACAAATTGAGGCTGCCATTCCAGGAAGGACATTTCAGTCACTTAAAACACTGAGTCAACTGAATATGTGCTTTTCAGAAATGTCCTATTTTCATTGGAAGAGTGGTTGGGCTCATTGTTTGCAGTTTGGCCTATTCTCCATTGCTGAGTCACAAACTTAAATGAGAGTGAATGGTTAATTAAGACACACTTGGCTGAAATGAGAGTGAATGGGTAATTTAGACACATTTGGCTGAAATGAGAGTGGATGTTTAATTAAGACACACTTCACTGAAATGACAGTGAATGGTTAATTAAGACACACTTCACTGAAATGAGAGTGAATAGATAATTAAGACACGCTTGGCTGAAATGAGAGTGAATAGATAATTAAGACATGCTTGGCTTAAATGAGAGTGAATACTTAATTAAGACACATTTGGCTGAAATGAGAGTGAATGCTTGATTAGGACAAGCTTGGCTGAAAAGAGATTGAATGGTTCATTAAGACACACTTCACTGAAATGAGAGTGAATGGTTAATTAAGACACACTTCACTGAAATGAGGGTGAATAGATAATTAAGACACGCTTGGCTGAAATGAGAGTGAATAGATAATTAAGACACGCTTGGCTGAAATGAGAGTGAATAGATAATTAAGACACGCTTGGCTGAAATGAGAGTAAATAGATAATTAAGACACGCTTGGCTTAAATGAGAGTGAATACTTAATTAAGACACATTTGGCTGAAATGAGAGTGAATGCTTGATTAGGACAAGCTTGGCTGAAAAGAGAGTGAATGGTTCATTAAGACACTCTTGGCTGAAATGAGGCCTGAGAGAATAGAGCAAACAGTGGTGAGGTTAGGCTAGGCTGCATTTATTGTCTGAAGTCAGCCTTTGGTTAACTTCACAGTAGCTGCAAATTTTGCCAGTGTGAAACTCAAATAGTTGTGCATCTTCTCAACTGGTCCAAACCAGCTCCTATGTGTCTGTAAGCAGTTGTCCCTCAATCATCGAAACGATACACTGTCAGGCTGAGACCAAGCACTGCTAACTTAATATTCCAGCAATAGCAATAATCTTAAGTGCGTGGAAACCTACTTCCTGATGGGAAAAGATAACTCTGAAGGAACCTCATGCAGGAATAGTTCTTCATGTGTTTATGTACAACAGAGCCCATAGTAACTGGAATGACATTCACCTGGTGTTTTTCTGCTCACACACTCATGGCTTAGTTGCCCTCCTGGACCCCTTAGTTGTGGATACTTCTTCCAATGAATCCTCCTATTTCTGCAGAAGAAGTTAGTAAGTACTGCAGGATGTAGCAAGGGTTTGATCGAAAGTTATTATTGGCAGTGAGGCAAACTCTGTGTTTGGTGGTGTTCCTGTCCTTTTCTCTCCCTCTGAAAATTCCGGTCCCAAACTATAATGTTGTATTTCTTCGTCAAAATCAAAAAGCTCATCCTCTAAGGCGGCGAAGTCAGAGCTGCCCATCAGCCAAGGTAGGTTCCGTGATATTTGTATGCTAATCTGTATTTTCTGGGGGTGTCATGTGATCGCCTGGATGGGTGGCCGTCCATAAATCTTTGCATTCAAGGGTGGAGTTTGAGCACCCATTGCCTTACCTGCCTTTCTTAAGTATCCTGCACATCTAGCAGTATAAGAGGACCCTATGTAAAGATACAAAAGCAAGAGCGTCCGCAAAATGGCAGTAATGTAATGTGGTGAGGTCCTCATATAGAGGCAAGATAAGAAGGTAAGAGTGTCTGCTAAAAGGCAGTAATGTAATGTGAGAGGTCCCCATATAGAGCCAAGATAAGAAGGGCAATGCATGGGGAAGGGTATTGGAGAACACTAAATGCTGTAATTTGTGGCAGAGCAGGTGGAGTCAAAGGCCTGCAGTGAATTTCACAGATTTACAGGAACCAGATTCCCTGCAGTGTCAAACTGTTTTATGCTCTGTGTCTACCACAGTCCAACCCAGGTTCTCCCATGCACCCGACTGCTATCTCACCATTTAATTAACTTCTTTTCAGGCCTGAGAATGTAATATACTGATGGACTTGGATTAGACTGTTTCCTATGCATTACGATATCAGAAAGAATAATTTTTTTCCACATATATTCAAGGTAAAATGAGATTAAATATCTTGTTTGGGGTAGTTTGAATTGAATTAACCGCCAATCCAATCTGAAATATCTGCAGGTAATTCAATCCAATCTAAGGGCCTCCCGTCAAATTTCTGTGAAACACAATTACAAGTATCACTACCCATGTATTTTCATGGAACTTTAATAATGTTTACAGAATGTTGCTCAAAGGAATCAGGTAGACAGCCAGCTGTAACCATCATTCATAACAACATCAGGGTCTTCCATCTTTCAAGATTCTTAAATGATTGCTTTAAGTTTCCCACTCAGGATTTACGTGACCTGAAAAAACACCAGATTTTCGGTAAGAAAAATAACTGCTAGCCAGGGAAATGAATTGTTACATTCATGAATAAAATCTATTGTATACATCATATTCATTTGTGGTAACCAGTGATGAGAGTATGTACCGTCATATGCTATTAGCAAGACAATGCTTTTGAAACCAATCATTGTGCTTGGTGGTGGACTGAGAAGAATTTTGATTGGTTCAAATGGATCAGTGACTGACACCTCATTATGAAACCTCACTCTACAACCAACTAATTATGCCTCCCCCTCTTCAGCTTCCATGTATCAGGTTCCATTGAAAATCAGTAAGGCTTCAAGGACAGTGAGATTCCAAGGTATAAAGACAAAAACTACTCCCATGCATCCGGGTTTGAAGTTTAACGTGTTCCCTGGCACTCAACGGACTTATTAACCATGCTACAAGTAGTTACTGAAGAAGCTGAGTTGTGTAGGTACTGGCGAGTAAAGCCATCCCCGATGGCATCAATCATAATTTTACTTCACCACACCATTTCAAATGGTTTTGAAGCCCAAATATGTGTAGGCACACAAGGTCTGGACTTGACACTTGCAACATGAGCTAAATGCCACTGCTTCCTATTGTCACAGTGATACAGGTATGTTTCTTGAATATGCTGACATAGACTTTGATATGGTTGACAATGGCATGAGTCAACTGACATCAGTCATATATAGATCATTACATTTATATAGCACTTTTTCTAGACACTAAAAGTGTTTTAGAGTGATGAGGTGAAATTTGCCTCAACCACCACAAATGAGTCATGACTGTCATTCAATAGTCGCTATAATAAAATAGGGTAGGGACTGATATTCCAGTAAGTTTTCACACAGAAACCAGAGAGAAGCTCCACCAGTCACAGAGCATATTGGTAATATGAAACAGAACAGTTCCAACAATGATTGGCCACAAATTACTGGCTATGCTTCCAGGGTCCCTTATGGTACCCAGTGACCACTGGCTGGTGATGATGGACAGTTGAGGCCAAACATTTCTATAAACCTAGGCTAAAGATTTTCAAACTCCACACATTTCATGTTGCCATACATTTCCTGTCTTAAGTCAACTAGGGTATCTGCTTCATTTGCATAATTTCAAAATAATAAATGAGAAAGATGTATTTTAGACTTTATTTACTTATATCAGATTTCTAGCGGGTCAAAAGTTTACATACATTTTGCTTGTATTTCGTGGCATTGCCCCGTAATTACTAAACTTGAGTCAAACGCTTAGGGTAGCCTTCCATAAGCTTCTCACAATACTTTGCTGGAATTTTTTCCTCCTGACAGAACTGGAAGTCAGTCAGGTTTGTGGGCCTCCTTGCTTGGGCACGCTTTTTCAGCCATAGCGATTTTGGTTCTCTTAATGGAGGATGCACTTACTTTGGGACCTGAAGCTTCCAATTCCTTCAACAGTTCTTTGTTGTTGTCTTGGAGTTCAGTTGAACCTTTCAGACCAAGTTCATCCCTGGGAGTATAGTCCATCCTTCCTCAACAATGCAGTGTCTGTGTGGTCCCAAGTTTAAAAAATAAAATTTGCGTACAATTGTTTATATGGGTGGTTGTGTTTGGAAATTGCTCCTAAGGAGAAATATAGACATGTGGAGATCCACAATTCTTTTTTCTGAGGTCTTGGCTGAGTTGCTTGGATTTTCCCATGGTATCAAAATGTAATGGTAGCCCGTTAAATACAGCCACAGGTGCACTGCCAATTAACAAATATGTGAATCAAATATGAATCTTCCAGACTGTTTAAACTTTTGACCCACTGGAAATTATACATAGTAAATAAAAGCAGAAATAAATCTGGTCTATTATTTTTAAATGACCTCTTGGAAATAAAGTAGATACCATAATTGGCTTAATTATTGAAAGCCCTGGCTTAACTGGAAATGTTAAGAGTACAGAACCAAAATAACAAAACATCTGTCACTGTCCAATGAATTATGGAGCTCACTGTAAATAATAATTTACTGGCAAACAATGAACTGGCAAATTAATTTCTTGGCCAGAACAGCACTGATTTATACTTTCATCCCTGCATCAGCATTGCTCGCCTACATGTTTATATCTGGCATTGCGTAAGGGCAGATAATGCTACTTCTAGTCAAACAGAGGCTGTGGTCGATATGCACGTTATGTATCGGCTCAAAAGACAGCATCTGGTCTACAGACCACACACAACTGAGCAGCTACAGACACTGCAGATGTTTGTTTTATCCCTGGGTCTAGCTGGGTATAAGCTGGTCAAGCAGTGTTGGTAGCTTGTGTGAGCTGGTCAACCACCTACCAGCTGTTTCAAAACATACAGTAGCTGGTTAAACCATGTCAAGCTGGGAGCTCGTCAGAACTGGTCAACCAGCTAAACCATGTCAAGCTGGGAGCTGGCCTGAACTGGTCAACCAGCTGCCAACTGTTCCAAAGCCTTGCTTAAGCTGTTTTTTTCAGCAGGGTACTGAATCAACGATGCCATTTTAAAGTGCAAAATTCATCTGCACAGCACATGGAAATGGGACAAAATACTTGTGGCCTCACCATGCAGCAGTACACATCATCCATTGAGTACATGCCAAAATTCCTCCACTGTTGTTTTCCCATAATGCTTCACTTTTTCCTCCTGCTATTGCGTCTGTTTCATCCACCCAGCTGAGGCGCGTAATGCGATCGCCACTGGAGAAAAGCAGACAAAAGCCGTCCCAAACACTGTTCCCACCGCGCCCATCTCCGCTCTGGGTGGAACGCTGCATTCGTCCCTAATGTTGCAGCGATCCCCTGATGGCTCTTGGGTGATCCTTATCTTTATCTGGACTGAAGGATTGGCCTGGCGGCTGTCCAGATGCTGCGAGTGAGGAAGAGAAATCCGTTAACGCAGGATGGGTAACTGGAGAGGACCGTTACCAGAAGGTCGCTGAGCGTACGTTTGAGCTTAACCGTGGGGATATTGATGTTTTAGCCCAACTGCGGACCGATCGCCGCCTGCCAGCGGGATGTATCCGTAGGAACAGATAGGCTTAGTGTGAAACACCACAAGATCAAACGGCTCTGTTATAGGGAGGACAGGAGTCGGCAGATGACCCCGTATACCTGAAAACTATAATATCTCTTCTTTGCTGTGATCTCCTGTGTGTCAGGGCTTTTAGGCTCCCTCTCCATGTCTGTCTAGCAGGGCTATGGGGGGAGTTCTGTTCTGATTCCAGCCATCTGCCTCGAATCTAAAGAACTTATCATTCACTTTCGCATGGGGAATCTCCATTTTCCTATAGGTGGCCCTTCTCTCCATCAAATTGTTGTTACATTGTGGGCAGGGGCAGAGTGTGCGTTTGACAGCAGACTCTGAGAGAGTGGGCCAGGCTTCTTACACAAAGGACCCAGTTCCTCTGCTCTTGTTGGAGGAGCCACACTTGATGGACACTAGAGGTCTGGGCCAGCCCATGGCTACAGACGAGAGATGCAGCCGATCCAGCTCACAGCCTGGTCACGACTCATTTCATTCCGCTTGGACTTGGCACTTGGCACTTAGCATAATTATGGTATATTCTGATTTCCTCCACACCACCTGTTTGCAGGCTCACATTAGGACTGTCTGTGTGAATTAGAGCTATTATTATTTATTTTAACAGTTCCATGTTTTTTCTCCCTCCTTTCTGAACAGTTTAGCACTGGCAATTCCTGTTTTCCTCAGGAGATCTGAAATGGAAGCACATGACCACATTTAAGAATAAGAATCTTTGGCATATAGATCGATCCCAGGTGCCTTTCATAAATCAAAAAATCTAAGTGCATGTAATGTGTTGCTGTGCACTGTTGTAATGTGTGGTTGTTTGCGTTACTGTCACCTTCCTGTCAGCTTTGACCAGTCTGGCCATTCTCTTCTGACCACTCTCATTAACAAGGTGTTTCTGCCCACAGAACTGCTATTCACTGGGTGTGTTTTGGTTTTCGCACCATTCACAGTGACCACAGTCAAAGTCACTTTGATCATATTTTTTCCCCATTCTGATGGTTGATGTGTACATTAACTGAAGCTCCTGACCCGTATCTTCATGATTGGCTGATTAGATAATCGCACGAATAAGTAGGTGGACATAATAAAGAATAAAGTGCTCAGTGAGTGTATATGGCAACAACAGCAAAAAATGTTTTCCTACTTGCCAAAAAGAGCTTCCAAAAACCTGTTTCTCAAAACAGTCGCAGGGTTGTCATATGATCTCTTTCCAAAGGAAATAAATATGACAGCTATCAGGTTCAACCCACTTATGATTCAACTTTGACTACAAATGCTAAACTGATTATTTTTACAGTTTGTTATTGTCTGTGACCTGATTGTATGAGCTCTAAAAATCTTGAACCAAAAAGAGAAAGCAAACAGTACAGTGGGAGGTTAGAAAGACTCAATATTATCACCCAGTTATTAGGATATCTGTGATAAATGTTATTATCCACCAGGAACAATAAGGAGTTTACGTTTAAGACTGGCACGATAATTGCTGAGACACAGGCATGGTGGCTTTTGAGAGAAATGTGCTTCTCTATTAATAGCTTTACTTTGGGAAACCGCAAGTGCTATTTAGCTTAGTTTCATGAGTCTCAACCTACCTCCATATCAACCTGGTTCCATGTTGAAGCTAAACGCAAGAGCGAGCTTGAAGCACGGCACAGCGACTGCGGTCAGAAACGATTACTCACCCGAGCGATAACTGCTCGATCAGGGGGAGTCTGATTATGACCTCATATGAGCTGCAAATGATGACGCTAATAAACGGTCGCGCCGCCATTAGCATTGCGGACAGATGTGCCGCTTGCTGACAGTGGCAGAGCTCAGAGCCGTCCCGGCGGTTACAGCGCCCTCGAGCTGTCGTCAGTTTGCGCGGCTCCGCTCGCGCGCCGCGGACACGGCTTGGCCCCAGATGTGCGTGAGGAATTGTTCGTCACTTTGAATTACTGGGCTGAGTGAAGTACAGAGGCCGGAGATGGAGCTGAAGCGCAGGTGTCCTCTTCATTTTCAACAGGACTGTGCAGCGCTCATCAAACAGTCCCACAATGCAATTTGTGGGAGTGGACAGAATGTAATCTAGGTCACCCAATACCCTTTTCAAATACAGGAGCAGTCCCACAGATTCACAGTGGGGATTCTTCATTTGGATGAGGGGGCGGGGGTATAGGGCAATGGGCCTGGAGTTTGCAGGTTGCAGTGTTGATCTTTTGGTGGGACACTGCTGTCGGGAATTAGCCAAGATCACATCAGTAAGTACTGGTTTGCTGGAAGCCGCAACCCTGGCTCTGGGAAGCCACAGACCCTGCCGGGTTCCCCAACCCTGGAACTGTGTAATCAAGTGCTTTAACTGCTTTTTTTAAACTATAACCACTGAACACACATGTATCCTTCCTGTAAACACATGTATGTAGCTCTTCCTCCAGAAGGTGCGTGGATCACTGTGCTCAACCAATGGAAGAGGGAAGAGGATACATGTGTGGTCAGCGGTTATAGTTTCAACCATCTAACTTCTCCGAAAACAATGCATCTCCTTTCAATTTTTTCCCGCACGTGTATTTCAAATACACAGGATACCTCCTGTAAATTAGACAGTTGCTGTAAGGTGTATTTCTTGACTTTGAAGGAGGTAGGATACTGACTCCTACAGGCTTCAAATCTTCATGCTAAGCTAACATGTTATGCTAACATGGAAATTGAATGCCATTGAATGCACAAAAATGAAAATTAAATTGAACATCTAGTCGAAGTCTGGGTCGGAAAAAAGGTATATTTCCCAAAATGTTGGTGTTTTCCTTTAATGAAGGGCATACAGAAAACCTAAGCATATGCCTGATGAACAACAGTTTATGAATAGCTATTCAGTGCCAACCCAAAAGCACAGCTGGCATAAAATAGCTTTACAGAAAGAGATAAACTCCTTAAATCTGCAGTATGTGCTGTAGCACACACAGACGGCTCATATGTGGAGCTTTAATCTTCACAGTTTCTCTTGCCTTTTCAATATGCATACATGGCCAATCAACATCCAGGGTTCTTTTTCAATCCCCCAGCAAATGAATACGCATAAATAAAGTAAACGGGTTTATATTGGCAGTACAGGACTGCTTTTCCAGTCATGCATCGTATTTACAAACCCCCACTCCCAGTCTGCTTGGTTGGTGTACCCTCTCCTAAGTACTGCATCTCCCATCTTGCATTTTGTTCCAGTGTTTAACTTAGAAGATTAAAATCTGATGGTTCTATCTACTTTACTGAGCCAAAACGAGGGTTCATTTGCATAAAACATTAGTAAATGTCCATTAAACTGCACTGTCATATTGCCTGAGTTACAGTAGTCTTCTTATTTCCAATAAAGGCCACTTTACTGCTGATTATACAGGCTATGCATAAACACTGAAACATATTGCACCTTTTCCTAAAGGATCTGTAATTTTTACATTTTATTTTCATAGCCTAGTTCGAGGCAGTTTAGCTTTTGAAGTGGAAATCGTGCATCACATATTATGACAATACGGACTGTAGACAATATAAAGTACAACTCCATAAGCAGTAGAGTGGAATATCAAACAGATGTTTCTTTTTCATCATGGACTGTTTGATTAGCAGACTTAAAGGCCAAACATTTTTGAATATATATTATATTAAATCCTCAGGTGTTTTGTAAAGGGCTTACATAAACACATAAACACAGCAGAATAGAACATACAGAATAGAATATTACTGCCAGAACTTCAGACTACATCTCGTCCCTCAGCTTCCTTTTGGGACCTTTCACATTTTAACCAGGTTTGGTAAAGGTCACAGATTTTTATTTTTTTATTGTAGATTTTCTTGCATGTTGGACTGGTTCTACATCGCATGGGGATTTGTCCAGATGATCTCCCACGCAGGACTGATTTACCCTATCCTACGCACACACACTGGAATCAAATTTAACATTCAATCTTAACGAGAACCTCATACCAAAAATTATTTGCATCTCCAAAATCAATGGCTTGTGCGGCAGAGAGAATTCCTTTGGGAATAGCTGGCTGATGGAACCCAACCTGAAGAGCGAACTGCCTCGACAGGCAGAATAATGTCAGACCGAGCGGTGGAGAGTAGGTGATGCGTCTTAATGACGGTATCTGCACTCCATATTCTCCGTCCTGCCCAATATATTTTGTCACGGCGGCAGGAGCGAGCGGAAAAGCCGCGTGACATTTTTCCGGATAATGAAGTGAAGCGACGTGTACAGCGCTCCGGGTAGACCCTGCTCGGACAAAATGCATCTGGTCGGTCGGAGGAGGAACGCTAAAGCACTTTAGTTCATATCTACGTCATGTACAGAAACCTGCTGTACGTGAGGATCTCCCATCGATGTTCAGCTGCTGTACACAAAGATCTGCACAGAAATAATAGCTATATGGTATAGACTAACAGAGACCACATGCAATGTTTTTATAGTTTAAATTCAATCTAGAAGTTGCTTTTTCAGCACATTTTGCCGTGAAGCTTTGTCATTTTGCCTCCTGTCCGGACAGCATCTGGCATTGTGCCAAACCCAGTCTAAAGCATGATTCAATAGCATCGGGCATTGTACCAAACCCAGTCTAAAGCATGATTCAATAGCATCGGGCATTGTACCAAACCCAGCCAAAAGCATGATTCAATAGCATCGGGCATTGTACCAAACCCAGCCTAAAGCATGATTCAATAGCATCTGGCATTGTACCAAACCCAGCCTAAAGCATGATTTCATAGCATCCAGTATTGTACCAAACCCAGTCTGAAGCATGATTCAATATTATTTTTTAAGGTGACTTTTTCCCAATTGCCCCAGATAGCCCAATCATATTCATTGCCGTATTCATTGCCAATTCATTGCTGAAACTTATTGACTTGGGTGAGGACAGTCAAGCGTGCACTCTCATCCAAGCGTGTCCTCTTCTTGCCAATTCACACAGACATGAGTCGGAGGAAGACACTTAGGACCATATGTACTAAGCATGCTGCAAATGACCATTAGGATCACAAAATTTGTCCCAGATTTGTACAAATCCAAGCAATACCCCCACAAGGGCTGTGCCTTGACAGGATGAGCCACCCAGCCGCCCCTGGTGTGATATTCTCAGAAGTAGTAACGCTGTGTGAGAGGAAGACACTATATATGTCCCAGAATCAGTGCCAAAATCAATCACCAATGTTAGTACTCCAGGTTGCATGCGATGTCATAGCCAGGCCATTCAGCATTGGACCAGAGTCATGGCCTTTATCTCAAAAGGTACAACACCTCTATACCCTTGAGTGAGGAACTTGAGTCAGGGCAGTACAAAAAATCACACTCCAATGATGATGGAATATCTCCAAGTATTCCTTTCCCCAATTTTTTTTGGACCATTGGCTTAGATTTTTTGTACAGTTAACAAAATGGTGACTCACCAAATGTCCTTCACCATCAAATGTAAGTGTCCATTTTGGTTTCTGTGCAAATACTGTTAAGCAATCACCACTTTTAATGAAAGAAGACATTGAGCTTGTAATGAAAAAAACTTCCATTGATTTTATAAAAAAAGATATGGGAAAATCTGTAGACTACTTAATCCAGATCTTTGCATTATGGGTAATAGCCTGATACTGCATTCTTGATGAAAAGAGGTAAATCATGATAATGAAATGCAGTTTGTTGAAGCAAAAAAACAGAACTGTAGTGCGGAACATTGTTGTACACAATAATTTTTTTTCTGCCACGACAGTTAACAGCTACTGTATATAAAGTATACTTTTTCATTTACTTTGGTGTTCTCATTTCTGCCTACCTATAGAGGAAAATATATAAACTGGAAATATTTCAGTAGTAACTCCTCTTTGATGGGGTACCTTTAAATCTACAGGGATACATGGGGTCCAATTGAACTCATATGAACTTGTTAGAGTTGATTTAACACAGAGAATCTTGTTATATATACACACAATGTTGAGCAGTATATATATTTTTACTTGCCTTCATGAATTCAACCTATTTCTTATGTAGATGCACACAAATACCAGTCCCCAGTTTGCAAGATTTTATGAATATTTATACTCATGAATAATAACAGTGGTCTCCTGTGTCCAATTGCCACAGGCATTTTTTTATATCAATATTCTTATGTTGCAGATGCAAAGCTCTTTTTTGTCTGCATCACATCCATTTAGTGGCAAATATACAGATTATTATATTAATAATACCAATCCGCAATACAAAACAAGTCACAATATATAATGAACCAATCTCCTTCAGATAGTAAAACCATGCTTTTTTAATTTAGCTGTTGGTAAAAGGCAACTTCAGGTTGAAGGGCATGTTCTCATTTGAAAATGTTCGTATTTTCCAGTGCTTTCAGCAGGCCAGAACAGACAGGTACACTGCACTGGGACTTCTACGTTTTGCTCATATGAGTACCGCCACTTTTTTGAGCATTTCTTGTCTGCTTCCCTCCCCCAACCCATAATCTACAGTCAAAATCTGACCCCCCACCCCCCATTCAGTCCATGATCACAACACAATCCCCCTAGATGAACCCATTCCCTTTTAATTTGTTAACCATTGGACCTGCACATTGTTTTCCACTTTAAGCATTGATATTTTCTAATTTGATAAGGGCATATCATTATATGCAATTATGCGTATATTGATTTAGAGAATTATAAAAAAATATAATAGACAATTGTATACATAATATGCATGCTGTGTATGTGTGTAAGGATAGGTGCACATATGTGTGCATGTGTGTGTATTTGTGTAAGGATATGTATTATATTGTATAATGGATATATGTGTGTGTGTGTGTGTGTGTGTGTGTGTGTGTGTGTGTGTATAAGGGCAGATATGCATATGTAAAAAAAAAAAAAAATCAAAACCCAAAGTGCATTTTTTTTTACAGTGATGAGGAGGAAATGCAACACTAATGTGGTGTGATGGGTGAAGCATGGCAGCCATTTTGCAATAGAACACTCACCATACCTAGGGAACCCTCCTACTCTTTGCGATGAGTGTCATGGGAACACAGAGAACAATCATCTGAAAGACGGCGTCTCCATAAGCACAGTGTCCCCATCGCTGCATTGGGCTTTATTTGACAAGAGGGAAGATCGCCTGCTATGGGCCCAACAGCACCAGTTCCAGCAGCATCCATGTAGTCTCCCATCCATGTAGTGACCAAGCCCACATCAGCTTAGCTTCAGCCATTCAGCAGGAGCAGGCTGCTGTATATACAGTATGTGAGTTGGTGTGTGTGCATGTATATGCATATGTATATGCAAAAAAAAATGTTATTTTTACTTTTTAAGTCACCATCCATATCTTTGAAAAAAAAAATTCAACAGGGCTCTTTCAGCTCGGTTATGTGCAGCTTCAAAACGTGAATAGGAAATCACCCTGAATAGATTGTTTTGCAGGGGTGGGGGTTCGTGTTTATCTAAATTACCTCAGTCTGTTTCTTCCCCGAATGAAAACTCTTCTGATTTCCACTGCCTCAAAATTGCTCTTAATTGCTTGCGTCAATAGTAGCTTACATAATTGACTGCTCTGATTTCTCAATACACTGAGCAATTATTGTCCCGGTCTTGCACGTATACTTACACAAGAACACCAAAATGCTTTACCTGCAGGCTGCAAACGCCTCTGCTAAAATGTTTTGATGGAGAAATACAAGTGCTAAGGCATGGGCAAGGTTGTGTTTACGACAAGCTGAGTGGTAATAGTCCTGCCATTTACCCCCGAGACTGATGCAAAGTGACAGAGTTTAGCACTGGAGCCAGAAAGACTCAAACACTTCTGAGATGTGTTCTGGTCTTTAGATGTACTAGACTTGGAGTGATTTGGTGAGTGGTGACTCATATTCTCCTTGTCTCAATTAAATCATTTTCACAGCTGTAATGCAGATGGAGCTGAACATTAGCATCCTTGCACAGCAATATGTTCGGTGCTAAATCAACTTTGATATAGTAAATTTTGCTCTGGGATGATGGAAAACATTTTCACTTGCACTTGCATAAATTCTCTTAGAACTGAATTAACATGGAACATTTTATTGTGTGTCATTTGTTTGCTTAGCAGAAATATTTATATTCAGAAAGTCTTATTATATACGTTGTATATTTGACAAAAGACCCAGAAACAGTGCAGTTGGCCGCAGGCCTATTAGCTTGCAAGATGGTACAGCAATGGAGGGTTTTGATTAGAAGCCCAGATGCTTGATCAGTTATACAGCAATGGTGATGGTGATGATGGTGGTATTGGTAAAGACAGTAAGGTGATGATGATTATGATTATATCCAGCTGTATGAATTGATTTTGTGCAAATAGTGTAAGCTGTGTAATCTAGTAATGATGCACTATATTAATGGAAAGATAGAACTTATGAAGATGAGGATAACGATGATGATGAAGATGATAGTGGTGTTGACGAAGATGTTTCTCACAGAGGTTGCTTAAAAGCAAATGCATGCAAAGAAGTTAGGTGTAATTCAAATCAGACGTCCTACATCTTTCCATTCAGCAAAGTCAATTGCAGAAGTTGGAGTCAAGGACAGTTGTTAGACTCTATTCTATCGGTCTTGTAAAAGATATCCTATCAATGGCTGGCACAGACAATACAACGATATAAGCCCAAACCTGTCGAACATGCATCGCGCCAAAGGAAAACGGCTGCGCTGAAACATCACCTGAGGTTCTTCCGTGCTTGTTGCATTAGCAACCAGTGCATTTCGCAGTTGGATTACTTTGCAAATACTGCTTTTAAATTTTGGATGATGGATTCGTCATGGGACCCATTTGCTGCAGGCACATGTACAAACCACCGAGGGGCCCAGTTAGAAGATAAGAGGTGCCTTTCATAAAGTTTCCCAAGTTCTACAGCACCTTAATCTTGGGCTCTAACCAAACCAGTGTAAATTGTGATGTGAGTGCCATGCACTCGGCATAAAAATGTACATATTGTACATAGCTTTTGTAATGAAGGTTTCTCCTCCAGGCAGACCCTCCAAGTAAGAAACAGGAGACTGAGAGGGGAGCGGCCCAGCCTGTTTTAATTGAAGGCCTGGAAGTCTTCAGGAACCGCAGAAAACAACATTCCATGTAATTGGATATTTTCTGACATCAAACGATCTGATCGAGTTTGTTAACGTGTAGTTTGAGGCCTTCTCTCTCTCCACCAAACCTCCAAGACCCCCCCACCCCCAACCCATACCCCTCCTCCACCCCGAACCACCCACCCTGCCGCAGAACCCAACGCAGTTCACCAAATTTCAAAGTCTGATTGAAAAATGTTTTATTTTAGCATCGATCTGATTCTGTTCAGCTCCGCTGAGATCTGCACAATAAATCAACCGGACACGCTTCTCCGAGGCTTGAAAGGAAAGGAGTCACCAAACGCAATGCTGTACTTTCTTTTCTAATCCAGAGAAATGCTCTTATTCCTGTTATTCATGCCTCCTTTCCCATTCACCTCAGACCCTCTTCGCCTTACTGTGTTTGAGCGGAAAGGCAGAAGGCTCCTGTACAATGCTATTGTGTCAGAGGTGACCTTGGCTCTCTTACAAAGGCGACGGCCTGGCATCAGCCCCTCAGCCTGCCCGCAACGAGTCCTGTGCAAAGCTTTGGCCGAGCAACCACGTTTCCTTTCGCCCACGACCACCAAAGCCAAGCGTGTACGTTATCTGAACATAGTCAAAGGCAGGATATCACACTTTGATATCGGTACCTTTAGAATGAACAGAAACTGAAATGTGTTCGAAATTCACATTCAAATTCACTTCCGGACGAGTGCCTCTATCGCTGTCTGTGTTTATTCTTACTGTAATGCCCGTGTATCGTTTGGACTGGATTCGATCAGAACGTGTCCTTTAATGTGAGCATTATGCTTTTATTCACACACACAATTGGTTAGTTCCTCAGTCTCCAAATTGAATGCCTCCATTATTTGCTTGTTAAAGTTCAGGATAATGTGGATTGAAAGATGTACAGTAATTGTTTACCGCTTGATTCAATTAAAACTGCCGAAATCTCCCAGATTTATCCAATTTAAAACTTGCCAAATTGAATGTAATTTGGCCCGCTGTTGCAGTGAAGTGGACCCTGTATTCAGTCAAACCTGGCAAGCCAATCTTGTGATAACGCACATTTCCTGCTTTTGTCATTAATGAATGAGGTTTTCTGTTTTTTCACCATCTCAGAAAGCCCACCGAATTACAGCTTGCAGTAAGACACAACACTGTAAGGAAGTGAAAGCTGGTGCTTTGGCATATTTTCTGTCCACATGCCAGCACGGTTTGAACAGGTGATTTCTGCCCTGTTGTCAGCGTGTAATTCTCCCTCTTCTCACACCCACTCTATCTGCTATAGCATACACTGCTTATCTGAGCTGTGTAGATTCATTTAACTGTCCTATAGTTCAATAAAAATAGGTTTGCAAGATTGATAAGTCTTCCAACCAAATGCCTCCATACTCATTGTCCTGCTGCATCTCCTTGCAGCAGGCCAATGGACCCAAACATACTGCTAAAGCAAGGAGTTTTTAAGGGGCTAAAATGGGCTAAAAAGTGGAATGACCTCAGGCAGTCAAAGTAATATGACTACGTTATTATGATTACATTGATCTGTCCAATCACTTTTGGTCCCCAAAAATGTGTAGAAAACAAAACTATGTTAAAAAAAATGGGCTGGGGGCTGGAATGCCTACATGGATTGATGGGAATTAAGGCTGCCAGTCTGCTATAAAAAAAAAAAAATAGAAATCTAAAGATTTTTGTTTGTAGTGGGTAGTGGATATACCTCTCTATATGTTGTTTTCGCATTTGTAGGTATGGGGCAAAAGATCAATGAACGTTTCTGGCATTCAGTTGCAGACAAATGCTCTCAGATTGAGGCTAACTTCATTTCTGCTGGGCATTATGGGAAAGGATATGAAAAAGGATAGCACATTCTTACATTGTGTTCCACGGCATCTGGGAGGCTCTGCTCAATTTGCCCTGTTCATGACTATGGTTGACGTAAGTTCAAAATGGAAACCGGACCTACAGCATCTGAGCAGCAGGCTGGCCCGATATGGCCATGTCTATCCCGGTCTAGAAGCTTCTCTGATGAAACTCCCTTGAGTAGGGGAAGAAGCAGGTTTTTAGTATCTGGAGATCAACGAAAACTCCCTCACTTACAGTGGATGTCCTATGCTCCAGACAACTTTGGGTTTGTTTCCATGGTAACCACTTTATGAGTCCTCGGTTTCCTGAAATAAATGTAAATTTACAAATAAATGTAAATTCTTAATGAGTTTTTGTTTGCCATCTGAAACAGTTTTGATTATTTCTGTACAATGCAACAGAAAAGAGGCAAGATCAGAAAAAAAAGAATCTAAGGGTTTGTTGTTTGTTTTGTTTTTCTACAGCGAGGACTTTTGATGCGCATAGGCTTTCACTGTACAAAACCTGCAAAATCACAATGCTGCCAGTCACATAACAAAGACTCTACCAGGACTGTCAACACATTGCTTTCCTCAATGTTTTATTAGCAGTCAGTGCAGTCATTTTTTAAAAAGCCCCCCATCACACTCCCTAAGACCGTCAACTAAAGACATCCCCCCTGTCCTCACCGTGTTCCCGTAGACCCTCAACAAGAGGGGAAGGGGTAGTCACTAAGGCACCGATTTTATTAAGGCCTCTGACTATGTTGTCTTTTAAGTCATGTCTAAAGATTCACATTGCGATAATCTTATGTAAGCCTTGTGTAAACCTTCTTTATCATATTTGCAAATAATGCTTTGCACCACATCTCCCTGTGTTCAGCTATTCTGCCCCTCCCAGGGGTGTGTCACACCACAAAGGGACAATGAGAAGGCTGAACAGCAGTGTATCTGAAATTAAAAAAACTTAAAGTAACAAAGGAGTAAGTTTGGCCGTACAAAGTGTACCTGTACCTCTTATGTACAAATGGTGTTACTGCTATATCTAAGCTTTAAAATGCTGGGCCTCTCACATGACCTGGGCTCCCTCTGGGAAGGAGGCCTTCACACTCTCAGCCTCAGTGCCCCTTTTGCGCACCTGCGAGGGGCCTAAAATGAACATAAAATAAAAAAGGCCAAGGGGCTAGTTTGCTAATGGAGAGAATTGAGTTTGGAGTCATAGCTGCACCCAAAAGCACCCAAACTGCAATGCGCTTCTCCCTACCAAATAGTATATACACCATACAGCGTGTTTTCTCCCCATTTGTCACAGAAGTTTAGGGTATTTTACAGAGGCTGCTATGTAGGAAGCTAAACAGGAACTGAAAGGCCACTGTTAGAGGTCAGATCTTTTTTGTGATATACTGCAGTGGCAAACTGAAGACAGAAACCCAGCTAACAGAAAAGGTTTCAGAAACATCCGGTTAGAGTATTGTTCAATTGTCAGATAACATTATTATGTGAACCTTCACAAAACAGTCTTGGAACAAACTCATTGATCTGCAGAAGTTTCATCACAGACACAGAAAAATGTTCCAGGTACACCGCATACAAACTTGGCTGGGAAACTCTCCTCATGGTTATCATTTAATCATGAAAAAGCATCAAGACAGACATGGGGTTTCCGGCACGAGCAGAATGTGTTAAATGCATTTTAAGAATGTTCTGAATGAAAGCAATGGAATGGCAGATTTGTTTGACATAGTTAACATTCCTGATAAAATGAACAAAAATGACTCCACTGTTTGAGGAGCATTCAAGAAACTGAACAAATGTACAAATAATTTGCACAGTACCAAGAATCTTCAGTTTGGTTAAATGGTTTGGGCAAACTCACTGCCTTAAAGAGGCAGAAATGAAATAAAAGTTTTTTTCCATTTACCTAGAGTACTATCTGCCCATATCCTGGCATTATATCTGGAATGAGACGCTGCTGTTGACATTTTTTGATGTAAATCTTTGGCACATTGATTATAAAACAAGTTTCCATAGAGCTGATTACATCATGATTCCATTACATGTCATTTGGCTGAGGCTTTTATCCAAAGCGACTTACAGTTGATTAGACTAAGCAGGAGGCAATCCCCCCCAGAACAATGCAGGGTTAAGGGCCTTGCTCAAGGGCTAAATCGAGGATCGAACCACCAATCTTAAGGAACCCAGTCATGTACCTTAACCACTGCGCTACAGGCCGTCCTTACTTCTAGACAACTGCTAAAAATTTTGCCACATCTCAGTGAAACTATCTGGTTGGAAAGGTAGTACTCTGGGTAAATTGAAGCATACTTTCATTTAACTGCCCCTTTAAAAGGGACATCTAAACTGTCCAACTATTCCCTGCTCTTTAACTATTAAGTTAATTTGTTCCTATTACTCTTTCTAAATTGTTGAAAAGACTCAGTTTGTTGATTAAAGCTGTATGTTTTACAGTGTGGGAACATTTACACTAACATTCCTAACATTCTGGGAAATGTTCAGAGAATGTTACTGTTGTCTGCAAGTCAGTGACACTACCACCTCGAGGGTTGATAACTCCCAGAAAAAATTTGTGACACATTGCAAATCAAAATGGCTGACCAAGAACAAGCACACTGCTTGAATTTGGCCCTCTGTTAATCAGTGTGCACATGAAGAGGGAATATGTCTGTGGGACTTGGCTCTCAGTAGATCCTTATGTCCAGTGTCAGTTGTGCATAATTATCCTTATGTATAATGTCAGAAGATCCTTATATACAGTGGTAGTTGGCCATTAAACTGAGAATCTATACATTGGGCAGGGGGCATGCATCCCAGCACTGAACTGAAACCACACATTCAATCAGCAGATGAGCTCATCTGAGAGTGGTGATGTCAGAGAGCTGACCCTCATAATTGAGTCTTACCTAGAGCAGCAATGTCAGAGAACTGACCCCATGACTGAGTCTTACATAGAGTGGTGATGTCAGAGAACTGACCATCATAACTGAGTCTTACTTAGAGGGGCAATGTCAGAGAACTGATCCTCATAACTGAGTCTTCGGAGATGTCAGAGAACTGACCATCATAACTGAGTCTTACCTAGGGCGGTGATGTCAGAGCATAGACGTTAAGTGTGGCAAGGCCAGGCTTGGCTCTCGTGTGAAGTTTGGCTGGCCGTAGCTTGAACTCCTGTCATTCATCCCTAATTGCGAGTCTTTAGAAATCACGTCAGACGCCATCTCTGGATTCACTGAGACACTCGTAAACATAGCGAGGGTTTGTTTTGGAATTGTTATCCCACTGAAGAACTGTACAAAGGGAAGAGTGCCCTGGTCTCAATAGACTGGAGATCCTTAAAATAAACATGTAGCTGAGATTTGAGATTAAAGCTCCTCATCTGGATTGAGTTTAGCCCATGTCAGCGGAACTGTAATTAAATTAACATAGGATGAAAAGATTTTGATGGTAACTCCCACAAAAGTGAGTCGCAAAAGTGACTAATTCAATACAAATATTTGTTGTCTTTGCATTGTAACAACCAAGACTTTTCAAACAAAGTCTGTTGTAAATGAAGTCTCCCTTTTCACTGAACTGCAACAGAAAGACCAGCCACAGTGAGTCTGGACTACTAAATTCCAGAATTTGGGGCATTATTTTAAAGAATTGCTTTAAATCTGTAAATGATAGTAGATGTAAAAAGGCATTGGGTCCATTCGCTCATTTAAACTAGTTTTTGGAGCCATTATTTATAATAATAATCATTTTAAAACTGATCTACATCCTCCAAGCTATATTGGTTCAACCTAACAGTGTAATCATTCAGTTCGGTCAAATATGTTATTTATTTACATATTTCTACTAAATTGCCTGTATGCGGAAATCAGTCACTCATATGCTTTGCTGTTAAGTTGTGTGACATCCTTTTCAAACACAAAGGAAACTGGGATTTTGGGGCATCTCAGTAGGCCAGGTGTTGAACATTGACCATATGACCATAGCGATGTCCAACTGGCAACCCCAGAGAGTTGCAGACAGATGGCTGTAGCCCTACACAGGGAAGGAGAGCTCCATTTAACTGGACTGTCCCCACACTCGGCTAGGGCGCCTCCCCTGGTCCATGTAGGAGCTGCAGCCTGCACCAACTGTTCAGGAAGTCTGCTCCACCACTGGTTCTTAAACTTCTTTTCAACATCGGGACTGAAATTACAAATACTTTCAGTATTGGGTCACAAATATAGTACCTTTCAGGAACACCTTCAAACACACATAACAGCATAATCGAGTGGACTACAGACTCATTCCGGGACCCACCTCATATTCCCGTGACCCATTTTGGGCCCCGACCCATACAGTAGTTTCAGAAACACCGTTTTACACAATGGCTGTGTAGCTCAGTTTATGGATTGCAGAGTGAATCAATCAGCATTTGCTCAAATTGAAATGTTATTTTAAAAAATGTGCACACACTTGTAAATTACCATGTTCAGTGATCCCCAAAATGTAGGATTTTTGAAAAAAGCTAAACAAAAAACAAACACACTAATTTACGCTCATTAGTTCATTGTGTATTTAATGAACTGAATCCCGTAAATGATTGAATCCAGACCACACTGATTAGACTGACTGAAATTAATTCCAGGCCTGTGAATCAGACAAGAGCCTCTATAAAAACAAAGCCATATGTTCATATTAATATGAATGTATCAATGTGTGCTGCAGGTCTGTTCAGGAACCCAAAAACATGAGAAAAATTAAAACACCGAAGCACTGTGAAATGGCTGATCACACAGATCATTAGAAGATCTTTGCTTAAAATATACTGTGTGGCGGTTTATTTCTCATTTTAATGTTTACCATCCAGTGAAGCCAGGTTGATTATGATTCCCAGTTCATTACCCGGACACGTTCTGGCGTTAAAAAGAAGTGCCGTTTTATGTTTCCATTTTTCATCTTTAATATTCCCCTTCTTTCCAGGGCAGCTGCGGCTTTTATTGTGGCAATAAAAAGGAAAAGTGTTTTTGTTCTGCTAATTGCCAAAGAGGTTCCGTAATTAAAGGCTAATAAAGCTTTAGCAGTAATTAGTTTCTGTTGTGCAGTGGTAGTCCATCAATTGTTCTTTGATAATACAGATCATTAGCATTCAGTGGGCCTTGTTTTTTAGCACTGGAGGATGCTGGGAAGGGAGCACCACTCAAGCACCACCACATTCCATTCCCATGAAGCCATGGAGCCCGGGCAGCAGTTAACCCTCCGCTGCCCCACACACTGCCTCCACCCGACCCAGCAGCCCTGCTCTTGGCTGGGGGGGGAAGCCCATCTGCAGGCCTCGTGTAGTGGGTTCACGCTCCAGCACTGTGCCTGCACTCTGGGTAATAAGCACTTCGATAGATGGCAGGTCCTGGTGGGGGGTGGGGCTGGCAAGGCCACACATCACATCAGGGTGACAGTTCACTCCATATCCCAGGACTGTATTATTTATATTTCGGTACAACACCTCATTCTCACTCTCTCTTTCCCTCTCTGTTCAGCCTTTCCTCCCACTCCCCATCTTTCCCTCCTTCTACCTTATCCCCCTCTTTTTCCCCACTCTCTCTGCAGTCCCCCCTCTCTTTTGCTCCCTCTCTCTCTCTCGCTTTCGCCCTCACTTGCTCACATACACACTGCCTGTGCATGTGTTTGAGCAAAGCTTGGATACATATATTAATACAATAATAAGGTTCTGTTGAGGCACTTCAATAACAAGTTTTTTTTGGGCCACTGGTTCTAAGAGCCCGGTGCACTGTATTAGAGTGAAATCTAGTCTCCGAGAGTTATGCATTTGACAGTGCATATGAGCTTAGTTCTCCAGTGTGTGACTCACATTAAGCACTGCAGCTGAACACTGCTCTGATTCAGCCAATGCTATTTTCCACATCATAAGCGGCACAGTGTAGCACAGGAGAGCTGGCACCAGCACCAAGTAGAGCACAGACACACATCTACCATTAAATAACATGGCCAATAAAACACATTATCATCAAAACATCCCAAAAAATTGCTTGCTAGCTGACCTACACTCAGTGAGCCATTATTAGGTAGACCTATACACAAGCTTGTTAATGCAAATATTCAAATCAGCCAATCATGTGGCAGCAGCTAAATGCATAAAAGCAAAAGCATGCAGACGTGATCAAGAGGTTCAGCTGCTTTTCAGACCAAATTGAGTTTCTCAGAAACTGCTGACCTCCTGGGATTTTCACGCACAACATTCTCTAGAGAATGGTGCAAAAAAAACTAAACAAAGATAAGGGCCAGAGTGGTCGAAGCTGACAGGAAGGTGATGCAAATAACAACACAGCAACAGTGGTATGCAGAAGAGCATCTCTGAATGTGTCAAACCTCTATGTGGATAGGCTGCAGCAGAAGACTTAAGTCTAAAAAATAAGTCTAATAAATACCGAATAAAGTGCTCACAGAGTGTATATTATAGCTAGCTACAATTCGCTAACATTTAATGGTCTGCTGATTAGAACCATGACTTAGAAATGATGTAACTTAGATATGCTATCTCCATGGTTTTGCTGGTGTGTTACGAAGTGTATAGAAAACAAATGCAGTTGCTTTGAGCAATGTGTGGTGGCTATGTGTTTAGTGCTCTCTGGTAACTAGCTGGTGGGATCATTGATAACTACAACTAAGGTAAATAGGTGGGTGGCTCACTAATGATACTACTAAAAACCTGGAAGTATAAATATGATGTCTTGGAAAGCAGATAGCTAGTTAGCTAGCTTCTCTTTGCTCTTATTAAGTAGCATTACAACCACAACTAGCTAATGTTAGCCATCAATACTTAGGTTAGTCCAATGTGACGCATGTTGCTTGCTACATGTAACTCATCCAAAACACTGTAAAACGGCCTGTAATACTTACATTTGAAAGCTGGCAAACTGGATATCCAGATATTCTACTCAGCTAACTTA
Source organism: Conger conger (assembly GCF_963514075.1). Lineage (NCBI taxonomy): Eukaryota > Metazoa > Chordata > Actinopteri > Anguilliformes > Congridae > Conger > Conger conger. The sequence goes on from NC_083769.1 coordinate 16,836,103, forward strand.
CATATATCCATAGATCCACAGTACTGAAAATAGTGCCCTTCGTCTCATTAACTTATCATAATAAGGGAAGTATCCTTTGGAACCTATGTCCAGTACAATGTATTGCTTATGTCCAGGTAGGAAGTTTATTCTAAATAAGGTGCTGTAATACTGTAAGTACTTAGTGCATGACATGTAAGATGTAGATATGACTTGCTATTTCATTTAAAAGAGGAGTATCTAACATGAATCCAAACTTTAATATTTGGGGATAGGGTCTGAAAATGTATTCACATCTACAGTAACATAGACACTGACGACAGCTGGTAACCTTCAGGCCTAAAGGCCTGGAAATTGAATATCTTTTCTTGCCTGCAATTTAACATTTCTAGGTAATTAGACTAAGTAAATTAATATTTTCTGAATATATAGGTTGATATACTCAATTAAAAAGTCAACTCAAAATAAAAAATAAACCTGGAGGCTCTCTGGTTTAGTCCACCACTGCAAACAGGATTTGTCTGGAACGTGGGTAATGATGCTTGAGCATTAAGTTGAGTATACACGTTGAGATTTTTTCCATGATTCTGCAGTCGCAGACAAAATTAGCAAATTGTTAAATTATTTTGTCCTGAGCCAAAATCGTCCATCTTGGATCTCTCAGTGTGACATACCCACAGACAGCCGAATTACTGAATCTTAGCCTCCAACGAAATACTGACAGTGTCATGCAATGTGAAAGCTGCTATGACCACAGACAATGGATTCATGAATGAACAACCAATAGGACAAATGATAATGTTTGCAAACGGAGGTCACTAAGGCACTTCTGGGGTGGCTACTCAGCTGCGGAACAAAGTAACATTATTTCAAAGTTGACTGAACCAGAGCTGTGTAGAAACGGTCAGCTAGTTGACTATGCTGAAATTGTGTTGTGCTTGAGACTGTAATGCCAAATGTAATCAAGCACACTGTGGATTGGGCTATTTCCGATTCTTAAAAGGGAGGATAACCCAGATCCTACAGCCCGTTTACAGGGCGGTCTCAGTTTTGACAGGTGCTTGGCACAGTCAATGACAGCTGACACAGAGATGCCTGACATAAGTTTCAAAGTGGCAGAAGCATGAGGGGAAAAAACAAAACCGTAAATTGTGATTCTGTATTACTCATGTCCTTCACAAGCGTTGCTGGCAGCTAATGTTAGCTAATATACACCAGACGCTATAGAGAAACATTGGGATGATAACTTTACAAACATGAAACGATGAAACGTTAAATCCGACCTTGCCTGTTTGGGAGGGAATGTTGCAGTAATATGGTTTCCAATACCTCAGTTTGCACTAGCTATTCATGTCAATGAACAATAGCTAGCTAATGTTAGCTACAATGTTAGGGGGGTGCTGACAGCTAACATTAACGTTTAATTAGGTAGCTAGACCACATCGTATAAATCATATACATAAAACAATTTTGTTCAGTTTTCACAAATTACTTGGTTAAATGACACGGAAAAACCTGCCTGTATTCATATTCCTCAAAATCAGTACACAGCAGAGCCAGAGCCGTTATTCCGGAAGTAAGTTCTTTGCTGATGTGACGTCACGCTGATTTGTCCTGTAGGAGCAGCGTAATACAATACATGACGTACTGTAAACGATACACAAAGCATTCTAACCACAATAAACAACATTTAACTCTATTTCAAGTCACCTCGTTGATACTAAAATATTGCTTGCATGTGGATTACTTGCAACAATTACAAAAACAAAATGAAAAACTAGACAACTTTACTACAAATACTGACAGAAAATCTACTGGGTGCTTCTACTTTGATACTACTGTTTTCTTTTCTTTTTTTTGGGGGGGAGGGCTGTTTGTTTCTGAGAATGTGAAAATGAATAAAACTTAAATGACAGATAGAATAATAATAGTAAAAAAATAATTGGGATGTCTTTTAAGAACATGTAACACAATGAAAAAATCTCAAGAGCTGGTTGGCTGTGATTTTCCTGGTTTCTCTGCGTCAATAGTTCCTGAATCTGAGGTTGTAATTTCTCTTGGATTCCACTGAAGAACAGAATGGAACAGAACATCTCCGCTGCAAGAAATTGTGGAAATTGTTCCTCACTGTTTGCTATGAATGCAAAGTGGAACATTAAAACATAACCAAGAACTCTGGCCTGGACAAAGATGAACTATAAGTGGCATACCGTTGAGTACCGTTTACACACTGCCTGTTGAGTATACATAATTAGAATTAGACATATATAATTTGACTTTCTCCTGATTGGACTGCCATAAAATTAAAAAAATGATAGCGCTAATCTGTGTTGGATTTAGGTGGGCTCAGTCCAACCGCATAGCAGGGGAAATATAATATAACAGCAGCAATGTTGCCAGTGAAAAATCTTTTATTAACTGAACAAAAAACTGTTAAAATCCTGTTAGTTAACTAGTCCTCATACATAAATAAATAAGGAGTTTTGGCATAATCATAGCCTACATGCTTTTGAGAGTATTTTGACAGAAACTTTTTTTTAATCCTGTAGCCTACGTTTTTTTTGCACATATTTTACCGTACTTTTTTTTTTTTTTTACTATGTAGCCTTCTGTTAATGTGCCATTAGTTCACTGCATCTGCATTTATAGTTTTTCCTTTCATCGACATTTACCTTTAATTACTGTAACCATCCATTCAGCCTTCATGAATACGGGATGATGGGTACTGAGTTCATGAGAATGAGTTGATACATTATACATTATGTTTCCCCTCCGCTTTGTGCAAATAAAGTAGGGCTAGTTTTTATACGGCATTGTACTGTGATCACGTGGTACACCACAAGATGCTATTCATAACAAAATACACAATCTGCTCAGAGAATTCTTGAACGGGGTGTTCTGTTCGTGCAAACTCGGCTACTGTAAATTACTTTGTAACAGGCCTATTTACAAATCGGTTGTTGTTGTTTTTTTTTTTTTACATTCAGACCACTGGTGAAGTTATCACTGAAATAAACACATTGAAATAATGAGATCAACTATTGAACAACCAAGTCGCCTTAAGGCCAGTCGTTTCTTCCCAGTGAAATCATCACACGCTGGCGGAACTATCATATAAACAATATTCACTAAACAACCGCTACACATGTCCTGTCAGCCTTGTAGATATGTACAGAAAACGAATGTTTTTATATAACGAATTTAGGCCTAAGGATTATTACTGTGAAATATGACCTGTCCTGCTTTGTAAACGTATTTGCCTCAATTAATATCCCTAGTTGGAGCGCGGTATATAGAACTGAAAATGAGTAGCCTATTGTCAACATGAATTTCTTACTATGGCAGAACAAAGAAAATATGATAGTCTGCGTGTCTAATTTCATGGAGAGGAAACAGAACATTTGAGTCAGTTCAGAGTGAGGTTGATTGAAAACAAAAGGAGATTTTATTTGGCATAACTTTTCCATGCTCCTCAACGCGTGGAGAAAAAAAAGCCTTCCAATCTAACGCAATCATACATTAAATAGTGTATGCTTTCTTAAATTCTTTAGTCAATAGTAAGACGGCACGGTGCTCAATTCAATCTGGCCCCAATGCACTTTGTTCCTCCTAACTGTAATCAAAATATGAATTCAAGCACGCGAAGAACAGTGCGAGTTCGACAGTCAATAATAAATAAAAACGTTAAAAAAATTAAATAAATGCTTCATGAAACGCATTGTAAATAAAGGAATATGGACATTGGTAGCAGTCTAAAAAGAAAGCTAGCACTCTTGTTTGTATTGTATCACATCGAATACTCTTCACTCGGGAAAGCCTATACAATAAACTACACTAGACTATCTGTGCATATATTAATTGTGTTTAAGCTTTATGCGTCACAGCATTTTAAATTCACCTATAAATACAATATGCACGGCAACAGCAGTTTTCGGCGAACAACTCAGGTTCCTCGAATTTTATTCAGTAACAGCAGCAATAAATCCGTCAGATTGAAGCTGGCGCGATGCGCGCCTGTGTGCTGTACTGCCTTGGCTAATCTCAAACGCACAGTAACAGAAACTAGAACTGTTGCCAAGGCAGCTACCTACATCCCCTCCCCCAGAGTTCCCCTGTTCCCTCTATTATCAGTAGAGGTCGCATGGCATTTAGCACGAATGGGACAGTCCAACTATGCTCTCCTCTGAACTGAACGCACGAGCAAACACTCCTATATGAAAAAAACGAAGGATAGTGAGCGAAGCAGGGGAAAATAGAAACGAAAAGACGAGCTTTCCGAATAGCCGATAAAAAAGCTGTTCTTGGAAACGGGAAAAGCATAAAAGCCATAGTTTGATTGCTACAAGAGGATCACGAAATTTGACATCTCTTGAAAGTGTTGTGGTCAGTTTTCAGAGATAAAAAATATTTTTTTCCTTCTTTAAATTTATGCATTAGCTAATCTGAAGAAAATATCAAGAGGGTCTGACGAGCATCACTGAAGCTAGTTGGTGCTGAAGTTAGACCGCGAACGGATGCGAGGAAAGGGTGCACTGAAAGACTCAACCCCCTTTTTCTTTCTCTCCCTCTGTTTCTTTTTTGTTCGCTTAAACAAAAGAGAGAGCGAGTCAGAGACACTGAACCTGCTTTCATGCCGTCAGTCTTGCAGACTCTGAGATGGACGTAAGGTTTTATCCAGCACCCCCTTCAAGCGTGGGTTCATGTTCTTTACCAACTGATCCAAATTGCCTGAGCTCGTTGGACTATTACCGCTGTAACAAGGTAATTAGGACCCCGCGTTTGTGCTGTACACGTGCGAGTGTCCGAGTGTTTCACATGTTTCCACCTTAAGGCGCGTGCCATGTTGTTGCTGTGCTAGTGTACCGAAAGAGTTGCTCAGACAAACTGCTATAAGAGGTGCGCAATTTCAATTGTGTTTGTTCAGTGCTATGGTAAATACGCTATTGTTTCTTCACTTCATGTCGGAAGCCAGCTACACCAAGTACGTCGTAGGCGCGCTTGCTTCCAAATGTGACAGTCAAACTTTGTGGGATCTTATTGAAGGAATCCTAAACTGATAGAGCACAACAAGTTGGTTACCACGGCCGCGTTTAAGTTGTTACCACCTCCAAATTAGTCGGACTTGTGCTGTGGAACGTCCTGAGGCGGGAGAATAGTGTGCGCCCTACAATGAGCGTTTCTGAAGCAGAAATAAGGGTGTACAGATTATCACGATTTCCAGATGCAGATGATCCAAGTATTGCTGTGATTGCCTGGTCTGCATTTGTTTATTCATTTTAAAATGATATGATTATTAAACTCGATAAATGCATCAACTTGTAAAGACAAAGGATTGTTTTTATAAGGTTTTTCATATATTATTCTATATTTTCTTGCTTCTAATTGAAGTTGGTTTACTCCAACGTTGAAACAAAACTGTAAAAAGAAGTGCAATACTCAGAGAAAGCTAGTGCAATAATATCTCTAATCTGCTAAATCAAGGGTACACCCCTTGGAATGACTTGCCAGTCAAAGCTCAGTCTGAAAACAGAAAACTAGTTTGGCACACAGTAGGCTACTTCTTTACCAGTAGTGCATCCATGTTGCTTTTCCAGATAGCTGCATTCTAGATTGTATATAGCTACACCGAATATCTAACCCAGGGAAAATGTTTGCTATAGGCCATGCACGAGCTCTGGTCTCCATTACTGCGCGTTAGCTGTCGCTGGTGATTTGAATATTTAAAGCATTTGTAAGGCTTGAAGAGATCGTTATAATATCGAACACAATCCGTTTTGCATAAATGGGTAGGCTATGTTCTTATGTTAAAGAGCACACAGGGAATGGGTTACATGCTTGAAAAAACATCCAGTGGATAAAAAAAATCGGCATATTGAGCAATTTTTGACTTTTTTATAAAAATATTTTTTCCGCTTTTGTCAAATCAATAGAAATGTCAAAACCTTCTGTGAGACGCGCGTTGTTTCCTCGCTTCTAATAAACAGGAGTGGCTCTACAGTAGCTGAGGATACGAAAAAAAGTACTTAACTCCAAGGTAATTCAGATAGAAGCATCCATGCTCGTTGTTGTTGGCATTTGCTTCATTTGTGGTGTAAAATTACATTTTGTAGACGGCAAGACTCGGTTTTACTTTATACGTGGATACTTTTTTCTCATCAGGGACAGCGCAGTTGGCTAATCGCACTAGCAGCGTTACCTTGTTTTACTACACTTGCGGACTAACCGAGTGCTTCAATGGAGTTAAGTATAGGGTTACTTTATGTTCAGTATATATTGTAAGTAAAATACCACAGACGTGTAGGCAGAATCTGTTGCCATGGGTTATGCCCGTATATAAACGACGACCTAACATGTTGGGTTATATTACAATAAGGTACAGTTTACTCAACTACAGATAACTAAATCGGTATTGAATGTTAAACATATTCCGTTAACTTTCGTATAAAGTTGTGTTTTCTTTTATGAAAAATATATTGAAACCCTCGACATGGCTGAATCAATGTTTTAGCTTTGTTCAGCAAGCATTCTGAAAAGCGTAAATTATGGGCACTATACGTTTACGCGTCGAATCCGCCATGGCTATTCTGGATTTCATTAGTCGTTATTGCAACTTGTCCGTTCAGATCATTGTATCCATGTGAAAGGGTCTATATTTAGTGAAAAGATGTGTCAAATGTGCGATTTCAAGAAAGCAAATTGGAATGAACGTAGTGGACGTATGTAATGGATACGACACGGGCATATTATTTGCAAAATGCTGTCACTGTCCAAAAATAATAGTGCATGTAAATATCAGAACTCATTATGAATTTAGGATGCTGATGTGAATATCCGTTTTATCCGATTGGTTTCAGAACTCTTTTAGACAGTGTTTTGTGTTGACAGTCAACTTGTTTGGGACTAAAAAAAGGGGCACATACAAATGACAGCACTTTAAACTGTGTATGAGTAGAAAGAGGCTCCAGACAATATGATTTGAAGTGATTTTTTAGATAAACAAATCTACTTGTCTATATATTTCAGTAAGATACAAAAGTGAACTGAATTTCAAACTGCTCCCTTGCTCAGTCTGTCATGATCCTAATTTTGACCATGCAAATGGGCACCATTCATAACTGATATGCTATGACAATCGTCTCGGTGATTATATACATGTATGTATATATATATATATATATATATATATATATATATATATATATATATATATATATATATATATATACATCCCCAGCAATTTACCATGCTCACAAAGGGATTTACTATGCTCACAAAGGGCCCTTTCTAATGAGTCACTTGCTGTTGTGCTGAGAAATTGTGTTTGTTTATTTGAGTTTCTGTCTAGTTTCCTGCCGTCATCTGTGAAACGTGGTCGTAATTGACATAAATGACAGGCAGTGCCTCTGGTGCCTCAGCTCACCATGTTGTACCCCTGGCTTATATACTTTTGACAAACAAAGATGCTGTCGAGTCAGCGCTGAAACAAAGATGTGGAATAATTAGTTCTGCTGAGCAAATGCTAAGTGACACATGCAGTGCACAGTGGCTTCAGTTTCCACCACGCCAGCAAAGTTAGCTGCACTGAGAACGGGAAAGGAAAACCGCACACTACCTCAGGAAGCTTCAGGCACTTGGCAGGAACAGCGCTTGTATTTATGTATTTCATTACTTATCACAGAGCTTTTTCGATAGCATACTACGAGCGGTCGCCAGCAGGGGGCACTGTCCTGTGTTGTACCTCCAGTGTGTGTTCAGTGTCTTTCCCTTTAAAAATCTTGGGGTCCATCAAGCTGGAGGATCGGTCAGGATGGACTGAAATCTGGGCAAAATGTCTGTTCACTGTACTGTAACCAGCAAAGTTCCTTGTGTTAAATCAACACTAATCCTGTTAAATCAACACCAGTAGTGTTAATTGAATTCTAACAGTGATCATTTGCATCCAGTAGGGAAAACATGGGCTACTGTTACAGTTACAGTAAAACCACCCTGACTCTGAATATTTAGCTGTTCATGAAAGACAGCAAATCCGTTTTTCAAGGTACATATATCCTATTAGTCACACAGTAAAACATTAAGCATTAAATCTAATCTTTACAGAGTATGCTACATATACTATTATATGTATATTGAATGAATACTGGACATTTTACTGTGGAGTGGTTGATGTGGAATAAGCTGCTTTCACAATGTCAGGGCAGGGGCAGTTCTTGAATGCATTGACAGGATGGGCATTTTAAAATATTTGTTTTGGTACAGAGTGCCGGCCCGTCAACTTCATATTTTGAAACCCGAATTTAAGGACTATAAACACAGGCAGAGGGTCAGCCAACATGTCAGTGACCCCTTTTCAATGATAGGAAGTGATTCACAATGGTATTGTAACAATGTTTTAAGACAAAAATCTTACTTATCATATCTTTAAGAAATGAGCATAGTTCACACAACATTTTGAGCAGACGACAAAAAATATCAAAGACTAATAAGACTAAAGTTCTAATAGGTTGGAACTTTAACAGAGAAACATAAGCCTAAATCTTGAACTCATCTCAAACACGTATTCAATGCAAATGTGTTCAACAATGTCCTTAGAATAGCTAGAAAAAAAAACAAAAAGTGGGACAGGTTGGTTGGCTAGTAACGACCATGGAGCACTGGGTACGTTACTTAGTTACACTACGTTACACTGTTGGGTTGTAGGCCTACAAGTTAGTCTATTGGGAATGCAGGTCAAGGCAAACAGATGCAATAGATGGTCACCAAAACAAAACATCCCAACTAGCTAGACCTATTGCTTGCTAAGCCCAACACAACACATCAGATGAAAAGCCCAGAAAGGCATGTTTTGGCAGCTCATACTGGCTAGCAGGCTATGAAGAAGTGCATTGGTTATGTTATTTATTTACAGATTTCCCAACTCGATCACTGAGTTTGCTAGTCACTTAGCTAGGTAACAATATTGCTACAGCAAAACACTGCACAACTGCACCATACTAGTTAGCTGAACAAATACATGTGGATTATGGTTATCTTAAACCAAAATGTAATGATCAAGGTTTAGCATGGCATCTTTGCTCACGCAAATCAAAAACGCGCATGCACAGTGACTCAGCTGTAATTATTGCAAACCGGACAACTTGAAAAGCGCAGCCATGAAAAAACCTCAGAGTTCTGATTCTCCTGCTAACATAATCGGTCCATTCAGTCACTCCTGCCGAATGCTGCTTTTCAGGTAATTTATTAATTATTAATTAATTATTAATTAATTTTTAACTTCTGAAAAAAAGCCTCTTTTCCCTTTCTGAGATCAACTTTTGTGTGTATAAGGCATTGTGATTCACCTCTTTGTAGCTCAGACTCCTTTTTGCTCTCATCATCACTGAATGGTTGCTCCTGACCATAGGATTTTACTGCCAAAACTAGTGAACAGTAATTACATCTTTCTGCATCATCACAATAAAAAATAGACACTTGACATTGGACAACAACAGGCCCATCAATCTTTACATATTGGAAAACAAGACAATACTAGGCTTGCTGCGAAAGAAAGTACTACATTCTCTACATACATTTACTTTCTTGCTGCCAAAGAAAGTGATACATTCTCTACGTACATTTCATATGCTCAGACGCTATTATAAAATTATAAAAAGTGAGTAATCATTAAGCCAGCATGTTTGCTGAACTAAAGGTTGATAAAGCCCACACGCCATATGATAATATGCATATTGAGTTATAAACATTTCTGCTGCCATATGCGTTTGGCTGTGGAGACCCTATGTAATTTATTGCTAGTGCCTGTAGGTCGTGTCTTTGCAATGCTTACTCTGTGATTGGTCCTCTGTGAGGAGGCTAGGGTATGCAACGGCCAATGCCCACCTCTGCCCACCCCGTTGCCGCCCCTGATGATCAGGTTGGATTCAGAGGAGGGCAGAATTAGGTTGCAGTTTATATATATATTTACAAACACATTCATTCATTGTCACTTTTACTTCAAATTTATTTTTTGCATCTTTACGTAGTCTAGCTCTGCGTGTTAATAGCAAAGTCATATGCCTCATAGCTTGATGGGAGGCCACCGTCCCCCTTCAGCAGGTGAGGGAAGCAGCCTAAGAGACCTCCAATCTGTGGTCTACCCCCATGGCAACACATATTTTATTAGTGGAACTGCAGTCATATCGAGAGCAAATATCTTAAGTTATATGGAGTTATATTTTCTTCCCCAATTTGCTAGCTAATGATAGCTAACTAGCCCATATGAACGCTTTAAGGTGTTATGTTGTTAAAATATTGGACCCACAGCAAATTCACAGGCCCTCATGGCTAGCCAGGTAACATTGCCAAACTTAACTGAGTTTAGTTACTATATCTAATACCAGTAGCTACCTAATGTCACCAAATGCTGTCCAGCCACATGGTTAGCATTAGCCATTAAAGCGACCCTATCTGTCTAATACAAACCCATGTGGAAAACACACCACTGTAGCCACATCCACCCACACAAGTCTTTTGGATACAGCTCACAAAGAAAAAAGGGTAATTCCTAGAAATGTCTGAAGCGCTTTATAGAATAACAAATAGCCAGACAAGAAAGCACTGGGCGGAAGTGAACACAGTCACAGATTATCAGTCCATCATAGTCATGACTGAGCAGGGTTGAATCATAATAGAGTTGCAAATCCTGCATAGCATGCCTTTAACGTTGTATATAAAAACGTAGGCTGACCCGTGGCAAGGCTGACATTGTGTGGCAAGGTAGGCCGACGCCCTGGGAACGTAAGGGTGTCACGCAGGGGTAATGAGACTGCGAGGATGAGATCAGTCAAACCCAAACCACCATTTACGGAGAATTAATCTGACTGCGAAACTGGTGGTGAATTGTCCACGTGATTCACACAGAAATGTAGTTAATTAGGACATTTTCAGGAGCCCCGAAGGACTGACTTGGCTCTGTAGTTCAGTAGCCCAACGGAACGGCTTCCCAGGAAAAGAGCCGACACCTCACACGTGGAGAACTCGGCCATACATTTTAATGAGACTCTCCGTGCTGAGCCCCAAGAATCTTTTTTTTTTTTAAATAAGACATTACGGAATTATTCATCAGATGATGGCGAACGTTCAGGGCGAGACTTGAGTGGAGTCATTAAACCCTATCAAACAACTTCACAGGCATGCAAATGAGCCAAAGGAGCATGAGGATCATTAGGGTTCATGTTAACAAGGTGTGCTGAGATGGCATTCAAACAACTTAAAATCACTGTCAAATTAGGAATGCAATAATTAAATGTAATCATTCAGCTGGGAGTCAAACGCTACCTTCCTAAGAATGAGGACTTTGTGGTTCAGACTGTTTAAATACACTCAACACGTTCCTTCAGTTCTTTTCACTTGAAGTTTGGCGATTGTTCTCAAGGAGTAGCTACTGCCAAGCGTGTTGGTATCGTGCGTTGTTACAGAAAGAAATAGTGAACTGCAGGCATCTGCTGTGTGTAGTTACAGTTCCCATAGAGCTAACTGACAATATGGAACTCTGCTGCAAACGTATTTTCTCACGGTGGGCGATTTGGGCTAATCTCAGAAGCCTAAAGTGAAAGTACTTCTTTGTCACAAGCAAGGCTTCCTCTTGAAGCTACTGTGCAATCTCGAACCTGCAGCCTTCCAACATTTAGTTCTCAAAAAAAAAAAAAATTCAGCCTGAAAAATTTACATTTTGACAGGGTTGATGACGACTCATCTCACACCTTACATCTTTTTCGTTTGAGAATACAGGAGGATGATTTTATCGTCAGCCTTATTCAACCTATACTTATTTCTTATGTACACGTTATTCACAGTGTACATCCACATTTTATTAGGTATGCCTATCTACAGTAGTAGAGGATCCCCTTTCGCCCAAATAAGAGCCCGTTTTTTTAGTAGCATGGATTCAACAAGGTGTTGGAAACATTCCTTTGTGATTTTGGTCCATGCTGACTTCATAGCATCACACAGTTATATATTATATAGATACGATATCCACCCTGTGAACCTCCGGTTCCGACTCATCCCAAAGGATTGAGATCAGGCAATAGGGCATCCTTCATTTTAAATCCGCTGACATAAACGGTGACCATGACATGACGTTTTTAGTGGTTATGCACATGTACAGGGGCGTCCCGTTTTGGATGGGTTCTGGGCTGTACCCCCTCTGTACTGCACTGGAGGAGCGTCGCTGCAGACGGGTGTGGACAGCCGGGCGTGTTTGAATGTGTGTGTGACGGTGGGGTCCCCTTCCCTCTGCTCTTCAGCACACTGTAGCTGGACCCCATGAGTCACGCCTCCTTCCCAATCAGCCCCCCCCCCCCGCTGAGACGACTGATTCTAACACTCTAATCCTCCCCATTCCAGTGCACCACACACACTCTCACACATACACACCCACAATTGCACACTCTCCCATACAAATTCGCACACATACACGCGCACTCACAGTCACACTTACACACTCTCACAAACATACACACACACACGCGCAGCCATATTTTCTCGTATTTTGATGGACAGAGCTGATCTGGCTGGCCCCTTTTTAAACGGCTTTGCCTGGCCTACAGGGCGGTGCTGATGCCCTCGCTCCTCCCCTTCCACACCGTGCCTCACGTGCGGTGCCTTTGTAGTGAAAAAGCATCGTACGCATGCCACCTGGAAGCAATCTACCACCAGTGAATATTCATGTACCGAGCTCTGGTATACCTGGACCCACACAAACAGAGTGGGGGGGGGCTGTTTGCATTTGCATCGTGGGGCAGTGCGGTTAGTCAGCTCGCAGCAGCTGGAAGGCTGCAGGTTCAGACCTGAGTGCAGTCTTTCTGTTGCACCCTCGCCAATGACCACACATTGACTGAACCCGGCTACCTGCTTTCCTTTCACTCAAATGTTGTTCAAAAAGCTGAATGCTGTTAGGAAAGTGTGAATAAGATGTATATATATATATATATGTATATATATATATATATACACACACACACACACACACACACACACACACACACACACGTTCACCGAGCACTTTATTAGGAACATTTTTACTTTATTACACCTACTTATTAATGTGATTATCTAATCAGCCAATTGTGTGGCAGCAGTGCAATGCATAAAATCATATAGATACGGGTCAGGAGATTCACTTAATGTTGACATCAACCACCAGGAAGTGACCTTGACCGTGGACTGATTGTTGCTGGCAGACAGGGTGTTTTGAGTATCTCGGAAACTGCTGGGATCTCCTGGGATTTTCACACACACTAGTCTCTAGAGTTTGCAAAGAATTGTGCAAAAGACAAAAAAGATCTAGTGAGCAGCAGTTCTACGGGCAAAAGCGCCTTGTTAATGAGAGATGTCAGAGGAGAATGGCCAGACTGGTCAAAGCTGACAGGAAGGTGACAGTAACGCAAATAACCACACATTACAACAGTGGTAGGCAGAGCATGTCTTTGACACACAATGCATCAAACCTCGAAGTGGATAGGCTACAGCAGTAGAAGTATAAAAAATAATTAGACAAAGTCCAATAAATACCTAATAAAGTGTTTGGTGAGTGTATATATTAGGGCTTTTTACAACTTTATTGGATCATAGTGTACAGAGACAGGAGGAAGGGGAGTGACAGAGGGAAAGACACGGTTATGAGGCCAGATTGGAAACCGTGTGGATAGTGCTCTACAGGCCACCCCACTTTATTTTTGTTTTTGTAAAATATTCAGCCACGTGGAGTGAAACTGCGCTGAGTGAGTCACCCTGAGCGAGAGCGTGGCCAAGCAAATAAACAAGCAGACAAACGAGCCCGTCCATAACATGAGGCTAACGCTCGACAGCGTGAACCGACACAGCCATTAAACGCAGAATGTTCTGGAACAGAACTGACCTGACCCAGACCCGCTGTCTTTTCCGCCAAAGAAAAGGACAAAGTCGGTGTCGGCCGTGATGACTGCACTGTTAGGGGGAAATGGTGTTCGGTTCGGCGTGTGTGTACGTGTGGTACATGAACCTGTCTCGTGTCTCGACTTGTCTTGCGGTCCCGCCGGCTGACTTTCTGCATGAGTCACACACCTCACAGAAAGCTGAAGATGCGATACGTTTGCCTTTCATTTGGCAGTCAGCGCTAAACGAGCTGTCAGAAAGTTAAACAAACGTGGGGCCTTGTAACTGCCGTACGCGCTGTGCGGAAAGCCTGGGCCGAGCAGACGGCGTTATTCGGCGGGCTGAGGCAGATCAGATGGAGCAGGAGAAAACCCTGCCTGCCTTAAATGGGTATGACTGCCAGGCCAACGGACGCGCTGTAACAGGAACGCCTGGCTATCGGATGAGTCACGGAGGGCCCAGGACGCAAATGCGCATCTCTGCCTGTCCACATTGCACTTCGCGCAAAGTAAAACATTTCATCAAGTGCCACGTTTCCTTTTCACATTAACGCCCAGGCCAGTTCCCTTCTGTGTTATTGAATTGTGTCCATTTCACAGAAAAAAAAAATTTCCCTGCATTTCTGCAAACTGCAGCGCTGTAACACGTGTGGCTCTCTGCTCTCTAGCTCAGTGCACACGCTATTTGCATGAATTTTCCCTTTCCATGCCCATGAGTGGATCTCCAGCAGGCTGAAATAATCTCAGGAAGTGACGTCATCATCTTGGTTTAGTGTCATCTCGTCGTGTAACGCATAGAGAGCGGCTTCTATGATTCCTGTGGCGGTTTAAATGGAAAACCTACATCAACGGTCGCTCTCGGGATCCAACCGCGGTCGCACCACAGAGCTCAGAGTACAGGGGTTAATAATTTGGTCAAACATAAAACATCCCTGTAATTGAGTGGTTTGTTACCCGAAAGCGGTGTGTGCGGTAAAATCTGCATTAAGAGATGTGTGGCAAAGGGCGTAGCAATGGGGGTAGCAGGTTAGGGTCTGCAGAGAGCCTTGGATGTCCGTTAGCTGAAAGGTGTGGAGGTGGGTGCGCACATTCAAACCTGCACGGCTCGATGGGCCATTTCCAGCGTGGAGTGCATGCAGAGAGACATGCGGAGTGGTGCTCCACTCTTCCTGGGGCCTAAATCAGCGGCGGGAAGCTCTCCCACTGAGTCGAACGGCCGGCGAGCCCTCACGTCTTCAGCACCGCTGAAACGATTAGCCCGGGTTACGCGCCGAATACAGACTCATCATTACCATCTGGCAGAACTTGAAAGGGGCGTCGATGAAGAGACGCTGCATTTAATGTGGACGTGATGATTTTTCACAATAAAATGTTCAGTTTAAATTTAACGGTTTTCATTTCAGTATAAACGGGATCAAAGGTACTTTTGCAGAACTTAAAAATGGGGTAGTTTAAGTTTCTGAGAGTGTTTGTGTGTGTGTGTGCACAGTAAAATGTTTGGTTTTCATGAAACTAACCACTTTCATTTGAGTATAAACACAATCCTATAAGAACTATAAGAGTAAAATAATATTTATCATCATTATAATAGAGCAGAACTTTACGTTATGTTAATTAAACGTGCAGTTTTCATTTGAGTATAAACTGAATCAAAGGAACTATATGAGTAAAATAAGATTAATCATCATTATGATAAACAGAACTTAGTTATGTTACATTTAATGTGAATGTGGTGGCTTTTCAGAGTGTGTAATAAATATGTTCAGTGTTAATTAAATGTAGTTTACATTTGAGTATAAACACAATCATAGGAACTTTATGAGAGTAAAATGTATGGGATTGAGCAGAGGTGTCTGGCCTGTGTTATGGAGCGGTGACCCAGGGCTGAGGAACCCACCGCGGCTGTGCTGGGTTTTGGGTGGATGGTAATTAAGTATAAATTGTGGGCCCCGGGGGCAGCTGGAGCACGCTGGTCTCCACCGCAGCCAATCACACGTCTCGCTGACTGTGAAATCCCAGCAGCTCCGTCGCCGAGCTCGCTGGGGGACCGTGCGTAGCAGTGCGGGAAGTGTCATCTCTGGCAGGCGAAGAGCAGTTAGCCTATGCGAATAAAGCTTGTGGCTTGTAAAGGTTTTATGGGACTCGTTACATGTAGCATCGCTGGCTTGTGGATTTTATTTCTTTCTTACATTTATGTCTCCCAAACAATAAACTACTAAGTGTTTAAATCCATGCTTAAGTTTGATGGAGTAGGTTTTAGTCTGATAGAGTATGTTTGATCGCTGTTGAACTATAAACTCAGTGAGAGTTAAATGAACACTCATGCGTGTTACTGTTTATGTGTTTATATATTTGACCCTGTAACACACAGCTCAGGCAAAAGGAATGAAAGTACCCCGCTTGACCAGAGGGGGCGCTCTTTAAATATTCCCCTGCTGACTGAACTCTACCAGCCTGGTTTCCTTTCACTCAAATGCAGAAAGGTGAATTTGAAGGATTTGCTTCGATGCTGTTCGTAAAGTGTGAATAAGAGAGATTTCCTGACAAGCTGCCAGTAAAGTGAATGTGAGAGATTTTCTGATATGCTGCTAGTAAAGCGCTGAGATTAGTCACATTTCTAACTGCACCGGAAGTAGTTATGGCAAAAGGCCAGAGAGGCTGGATCATTACATTAGTTCAATGTCAGCCATTCTTGTGGTTCTCGGACGTGCTCGGAAGACATCGTACACTGAAAACCTTGCACTGCGAATCGGATCCATCAAACACAATGCTTCACTCATTAGCTGTGGTGATGAGTTCCACTGTATTTATTCATGAAGCCCTAGGGCCGCTCACTTTTCAACAGAATCAAGATGTACAACTGTAGGCCCACCTCAGACATTTCCTAAGGAAAACCTTGGCGTCATGGAGGAATGGAGTCCAGTGTCTCATTAAATGGACTTCGGTTCATTCACTGCCTGGTTACTGCAGGAGACCCCTGCACAACACTGGCTGCTTGGACGGTAAGCTGGAGAAATATAGCGGGGGTAGGACTCAGCGTCTGCATATCATACAATTAGAGCTGCACTGAGCCACACAGACTACTCAAAACACAATAACCTGTGTGTGTATGTGTGTTGTATACTGTATAGAATAACATAAATAAAAAATGATATATTGCTAGATTCAACTACCATATTTGATTTTGTTCACAATGGGCCTAATCTGAAATGATAAGGTGCCCATATACTGAGCCATCTACTGTCAATCTGGCACAGCTATGTCTGCAATATCCATTACAGCCAAAACAAAAGCTGCAATAATGTATTCATTGAAATGGCTTAATATGAAGCCAGGATCCCAATGTAAATGGAGGGTTGCACTAAATTGCAGATTCATAACACGTTGTGAGTTTACTCTGCAGTCAATAAAATGGAAAACTAGTGATGGTGTGCCATTTCTTACACCATACAGCTCTACATTTATAGGGAAAACACATTGCTGAAATCTCAGGTTCCATTGCTGAAATCTTGGATTCCATTACTGAAATGTCAGGTTCCATTGCTGAAATCTCAGCTTCCATTGCTGAAATCTTGGATTCCATTACTGAAATGTCAGGTTCCATTGCTGAAATCTCAGCTTCCATTGCTGAAATCTTGGATTCCATTGCTTAAATCCCAGATTTTATTGCTTATTGAATTTTCTGGCATGTTACCACCAGAGATATCCCACAGATCTAAGTTCTGTAGACATTGTTTTCAACCCAAGACACCTACATTCAGTCAACCTTTATCTTTTACAGTACATTGACTTGAAAGTCAAATGAATCAAATAAATTAAATTTATTTTCTGTACAGTAAGGTGTTAATTTTAGTGTTAAGGATGACTATTGAATGAATCCTGGAGAATTTGTGATTGAATCCAGGAGAATAGCTGATTGAATCCTGGAGAATGCTGACTGAATCCAGGAGAATTTCTGATTGAATCCAGAAGAATTGCTGATTGAATCATGGAGAAATGCTGATTGAATCCAGGAGAATTGCTGATTGAATCATGAAGAAATGCTGATTGAATCCAGGAGAATTGCTGATTGAATCCTGGAGAAATGCTGATTGAATCCAGGAGAATTGCTGATTGAATCCTGGAGAAATGCTGATTGAATCCAGGAGAATTGCTGATTGAATCATGGAGAAATGCTGATTGAATCCAGGAGAATTGCTGATTGAATCCTGGAGAAATGCTGATTGAATCCTGGAGAAATGCTGATTGAATCCTGGAGAAATGCTGATTGAATCCAGGCCATAGTCTTTAGAAGGGGGCAAGGTCAAACTGTAGGAGCCACAATTGGTTGGAACCAATGATGAAAAAACATTTCCATATTTTCTCTCTGCTCCAATGTGTTCCTTGTGTGTGTGTGTGGCCTGCACCGCCCCCTCCCCCCACAGACTGCATTTGAAGGATGAGGAAGTTCTGAACGTGGCATATTGGGCAGGCCAGGATGGAATTGAATGGAATTGTGCTGGGGAAAAGACTTCATCCGGAGCACTGAACTGCAGGAACTGTTAATATGAGAGAGAAAAAAATATATGAGAGAGGACAGGAGAGGTACGGTTCTGAACCATGCATTGAGAGAGAGAGAGAGAGAGAGACAGAGAGAGAGAGAGAGAACAAAGAGCCTGTGTTATCTTTTTCTTTCTGTAGGGGTTTGTTATTAATTTGTTCTCTGTATTCCAATACCTTCGCCTATGCAAATAAAGCATACGCATATTTGAATCTGTATTTGAATTTTAGAGGGAAAGAGGAGAAAAATATGAAGAAATAAAAGGGGGAACAGAGCATGAAAGAGAGCAGGGGAGAGGGATAGAGAAAGGAGAGCAAGAAGGAACAGAGATGGACCGGAGAGAAAGACACGGTGGAGAGAGAGCTGCTTAAAATGGACAATACGAAATGTGAGGACCGTGTTCGCTTTCTGACAGGAAACGAGACAGAGGAAACGAGACAGAGAGAGGGAGAGAAAGAGGGAGAGGGCACAAAGAAAGATGGAGAGAGAGAGGAAAGAAGTGAGCAAGAGTGAGAAAGAGAGGAAAGAAAGAGAGGAGAGCACTAATTAGTGTGACTGGCAGAGGGAAAGCTGTCTGAGAGCCCTGAGTGGGGAATGGGACTGTGCTTTGAATGGGCGCAGGCATAATGAGGAGAGAGACTATTCCAGGAAGGCTTGCGGTAAATACAAATGGGATTCCTGGGGGGGGGGTGGGATAGCATATCGCTACGGGTCTGATATAACCCTCTGCAAAGAAAGGAAGAAAGAATGAATGCAGGAGGGGAAAAAAAAATCATAGGACTCGCCAACACCTGCTGCGGATGTCGCCAGCGGGTATCGCGCTAAGTGTTGATTGTATTTGTTCATAGTTTGAAGCGCCAAGAAGTTAAAATCTTCAATTGCCAGAAATCAGCATATTACTAACCGTCTTCCCCTGTTGAAATTAAAATATTTTTTCTTTCTTTTTAATTTTTTAAAACAATATTTCTTTACCGATGCCACCGTCATGCATAGCAACGAGAGGAATACCGGACTTTGGCTGACCAGTGATATTATTTCCTACTGAGAGACCTGGAAATAATATAGGCCATAATGGACCAGTGAAAATGTTCAGTTGCTTTTCTGGGTCAGCCATTATAGGATAAAGTGCTGACATAATTTGATTGACTACTAATTAAAATACATCTGTAATTACAATCAAGTATGAGATTAGGTGTGGGACTGGGCTAAAGTATGGGTTGAGGATAAGGTAGTACATGAATACATTAATAATAATAATAATAATAATAATAATAATGATAGCGGATGTCAAAGCCAAGGACCTATTTTAATCTGAACTGGCCTCACCTGAACACATACCAGGCAAAGACAATGGTAAAAAAAAGTTATTTGGCAGTAGAGTGTCAGCAGTTTGACCTGTGGCCTGTGATTTTTCACACGGGACCAATCTGGTGAGGCCTTCCTCTACTCCTGTTTTTCAGTACTCATTCATGGGAAAAATTGTAACATTTTAAAATAAATTTGTACACAAAATACACAAACATTTTTCTCTATTTTTGATTCCTTTAAGGGTACTTAGCGTATGCAATCTTTTAAATGTCTTCAGGAAGAATTTTCTTGTGAACAGTGTGACTTTATAGACCCTAGTGATTCAGCAGTGTGACTTTATAGACCCTAGTGATTCAGCAGTGTACAGCAGTGTGACTTTATAGACACTAGTGATTCAGCAGTGTACAGCAGTGTGACTTTATAGACCCTAGTGATTCAGCAGTGTACAGCAGTGTGACTTTATAGACTCTAGTGATTCAGCAGTATACAGCAGTGTGACTTTATAGACCCTAGTGATTCAGCAGTGTGACTTTATAGACCCTAGTGATTCAGCAGTGTACAGCAGTGTGACTTTATAGACTCTAGTGATTCAGCAGTATACAGCAGTGTGACTTTATAGAACCTAGTGATTCAGCAGTGTGACTTTATAGACCCTAGTGATTCAGCAGTGTACAGCAGTGTGACTTTATAGACTCTAGTGATTCAGCAGTGTACAGCAGTGTGACTTTATAGACCCTAGTGATTCAGCAGTGTGACTTTATAGACTCTAGTGATTCAGCAGTGTACAGTGGTGTGGCTTTATAGACTCTAGTGTTTCATCAGTATACAGTGATGTGACTTCATAGACTAATAATTCAGTAGTGTCTTTACATTCTCTAAGCTTTACAGCTAAAGAAGCAGTGAGTGATTCAGCAGTGTACATGACCAGCACACAATCTGGGGGCCAATCACCATAAAAACCCCTGAACTCCACGAGAAGGAGCCCAGCCGCCACGTGTGCTCCGATGTGGGCAGTGGCTTAAGAAAAACAGCCGATTATATTCCTAACGTGGCTCAGATCCAAACTACGCAAGAGGCCGGGGGATCGTTTTTTGTCAAATACCCCCTTCCCTCTCCCGCTCCAAAAAAAAATCAGCAAAACTCAGCAGCTTGGTGGTTGTTACCCATTTGCCCTCTCGTCTGCACCCTGGGGCAGGGGACGGGTGCGTGGCCAGCGCACAACGGGGGCATTGTGCGATGAGCAGGCGCTCGAAACAGGATCCCTCTGGGTCAGCGGGCTGAGGAGGACAGCCGCATCGACGGACGCATCGATCCATACTTGTGCGGGTTTGGCCCATTTTCTTTAATCGCGGAACAGCAAGAGGGCCCCCTGTTGCCTTCCATAAACAACCCCCAACTATTAACTTTGCAAATACTACACAGTCAAATTTCACTCAAAGTCAGTTCATGTCAGTCGAAGGAAAATCGAATGTACAGTATCAGACCAAAGTGTCCTTGTGAGCTGTGGACTCCCTCATGAAAAAGGGGAGAATTTAACGGAGTAAAATGTACTGTATGGGAATAAAATGTAACATATCAAATGTGTCAGAGTTGTTTCACTGCATGCTATCACAGTAAAGCAGCACTTACGCAGGCTGGTGCAGTACAAAGGTCCTTCCTGTCAGTCTGGTGTTCATTTGTTTCTCTACATTTAGTTGGAAGTGGTTACCCGCTTAGCTTAAAATAGAAAACTTAAATTGTGTCTGCAGAATGGGGTTACAACTCTTGTTGGCTTGCGTTGACTTTCAATGCGGTCAAGACTTCTCGTCTTAAAGGCATGGTATATTTGACTTTAAAGGGCTCGCAATATCCAGAGTTCCCAAACCGCACATACATTATGAAATGTTCACCGACAGCTTCCTGCCAACAGGCAAAACAAAACATGAAAATTAGTGGAACTTAAAAGACATGTATTTGGTCATAGAGGTTACTGTATATAGCCAAACGTTTCAATTGGTTCTTATTTTTGCCTTTGTGGACTGTGTACAATCACTTATATTTTCAGTTTCTTCATGCGTAAGGCACTGCTAGTGTAATTGTATGACAACCGTACACTAATTCCAGGTTTTGTGTATTTAACTTATGATAAATAAGTTCCGAGTTACACCATGCAGTCATGCACTTTCATTACACTCTGTGGAAATTACTGATGATCTGCTCATTGGTTTTCTCTCTAATATATAGTTTTGCACAAAAAAGGGTTAACGAGAAAGCGCATTGCGGCTTAGATTGCATACGGGCCAGAATCAAAGTCAGTTTGTGTAATTTTCGGCAATGTCCATGCCCTCGTGACTTTTTAAAACATTTTTTAAGTAATGATAATACAGAGTCTAGATATAAGTCCCTTTAGATTTAATGTGTAATCTGATTCTGAAGTGGGTTATACGTATGTTTGTTTTTTCACAACGGGGGAAAAAAATAGAAGAGCGGACCTCACTACAGATTCCAAGAACCAACCCCCCTCCCTCACCACCGTTAGGTGTGACAGTCAGCACCTTCCATAGACTGGCATGGTGTTGGTGTGTAAAATGGGTGTGTGTGTGCGTGTGTGTGTATATATCTGTGTGTGTGTGTGTGTGTGTGTATATATGTGCATGTGTGTGTATGTGTGTGTGCGTGTGTGTATGTGCGTGTGCGTATGTGTGTGTGTGTGTGTGTATATGTGTGTGTGTGTGTATGTGCATGTGTGTATGTATGTGTGTGTATGTGTGTATGTGTGTATGTGTGTGTATGTGTGTGTGCATGTGTGTATGTACGTGTGCGTGTGTGTGTGTGTGTGTGTATATGTGTGTGTGTGTGTATGTGCGTGTGTGTATGTATGTGTGTGTATGTGTGTATGTGTGTGTGTGTGTATGTGTGTGTGTGTGTGTGTGTGTGTGTGTGCGTGTGTGTGCTGTTTATTTTCTGAGACTGAGTTGAGCCCTGTGTCGCAGGCCTGCAGTATGTCTGATCTCTCTGTGAGTTTTATCTCATGCCCTGTCAGGCTGGAATGCATATTTATTGCCTGTGACATAACAGACCCAGAGATAATGTCCTGAATGAGGTGGTGCAGAATGAGTCTGTGGGAAAGCCTGTGTAGGCCCTGGGCTGGGCTTGGCTAGGCTGGACTGAGCTGGACTGGGCTTATTATGAGGCACACATTCAAGAGAAAGAAATGTGTAGATATAAAATATAGTATGCATGTACAGAATGTGTGTGTATGCGAGTGTCCCCGTTTGCATGCATGCATGCATGTATGAAGTGTGCCCATGTGTGTATGTGTGTGCACACATGAGTGTATTTATCAATGCGGTTATTCTGATAAATGTATATTTTTGTTTGCGTCCGTGCGCGCATGCACAAGTATATTTATCTATGTGTACTTGCCTGTTTGTGTGTGTGCGAGTGTGTGTGTGTGTGTACGTGCGCATGCATTGGTGCACATGCCTGCACTTGCGTTCGGGCGTCTGCAGAAAAGCCTGTGTCAAACGATAAAGGTTTCCGCTCTTCGGGGCGTGCCAACGCCGCTCTGTACTGTGTAAAGGAAGCTGCACACCTGACATTTGGCTTAATTAGGTCTGCCGAAAGGCCCGCCCTTCACAAACGATCATTCTCCGAAGGCGGCCTCTCATAGCTCGAGTGAGCTCCCTCCAATCTATCGCGGAGTTGTGAATATCAAAGCAGGCAATGATGGAAAAACACTTCCCCTGCCCAGAGCTTCACTCACTCACATAAACCATGTGACCAGAGAGAGGTGGGGGAGGGGGAATGAGAGGGGGGAAGGGAGAGAGAGAGACAGAGAGAGAGACAGACAAGGGGAGAGGGGTAGAGAGTGGCAGAGAGCGAGAGAGCAGAGCGGTTGTTGCCTTAATTCATGCAGGAGCTCTGACTGCACGTGCTTTTGGCTCTAATAAAGACAGAGACAGAGACAACGAAGGAGGGATGGAACGAGAGAGCTGAGATTCCTTGTTTTGCTTTCATATTACATTACATAATTATTCACATGTTATTGGTACACGGCCTCAACCGCGTTGGCGTTCACGCGAGTAAATGGATTGAAATTTGCGCACAAGAGAGGGAGAGAGTGGCTGAGCAGGACAGATAGAGGGAGTGAGGGAGATGGGAGAAAGCATAAAAGCGGGACTGAGCTAGAGAGCTGAGCTCTGAAAGAGTGAAACAAAGAAAGAGTGTTAGAGAGAGGGAAAACGTGGGGGCTGGAGGGGCGAGGTTGTTGAAGGAAACGTACAAAGAGCTCTTTCAGTGCTCTCATCAGCCAGGCTCGCTGTTAGACCTGAGACACTCCAGCATCAGTGCACCGCGTCTGTCCGCTAACGCTAACCCAAAAAGTGTCTTTTTATAACCACGGAGATGGCGCCCCCTGTGGCTGTGTGCCGAATCGTTCCAGGCCTGCGCAAGTGTTTCGCCTGGACGGCTTGCCGGAGTCTTAACACCGCAATTTGTTTTAGTTCCTTTTCAATGACGAGCTCAGCATTAGTGAGAGCCTGCTACAGACAGTGATGTCATCTGATGAGGTCACAATAAGAGCATTCACTGCCCCACCCCCATATCCTGGACCTGGGTCTCTTGCCTTTCAGACTAACTCCAGTAAACTCCTTCTGGTGTTTAAAACCTCTACTGGTTTATGCACTTTTACATCGGTTGTGAGAAGGATCCAAATGTTTGAATTGCATGTAAGAAGACTTTTGTACCTGATCATGTGTAACTTTTTTATGTTTTAAGAGCCCGGGGTTCTTTGCTGTTGTTTGCATCATATAGTTAAATGCACATCAGGGAACTTCTTGTTCTTGTGTATACTAACTTAGCTTCGTGGGTAGATGATAACTTATCAGTCAAATCAGCTCTTCATGCGCAAGCTGTCTCTTGGGCTTATGCTGTCTCCCGGGAGGTAGCTACTGCACTACAATCTCAGATCTTTGCATTGTGTTTGCATCATACGTCCCTCTGGGTAAGAGCATTTACTACAGTGGAAAGTGGAAAATGGAAAGGCAAAAGCCATAATTACGATAATGTGATTGTTAGCATTCATGACCCCTTTAATGGGCTACAGTGAGCTCTCAGCCAATCAAAAGAGTTTCCTCCCCACCACGAAACACAATGAGTGGTCAAAATCGGACTGTGGCTGATAGCATGTGTTGCTCCATCGTCTGTAGCTTTAGGACAGACACACTGGGCCATCTGGAGTACCTGTATGGCAGTGAGTCCATTTTAGATACGGTTTGAAAATGGGGGTCACAGGTCGTTGCTGCTCAATACTTTAAAAAAAAGCCGTTTTCCTGCTCTGCACAAAGGCTTGTCTGATAAGACAGAGGGGAGCTGGGTAATAAAAGCTCCTTCAGGAATTTCAAACCCGCGGGTGAAATGCCACGTAACCGGCCGCTAGCTCAGGGCCCTGCCTCAGGGTCACTATGCTCACGCTACGTAGCTGCTATTTTAGCACTTTATTTTTCCACACCGCTTTCCTTAGCTTGGAATCAAGTGACGGCTTCGCCGCTCACGAGTAGGAAAACGCAAAACGGGTGGACGTTCCAACCCTCACTCCATGTATCTCCTGGTTTAGAAATGGCAGCACACTGGACCTTAGGCTAGAGTTGGGGAGCAAAGACTCACTCTTTTTTTATCTGATGTTTGTTTTCAAGGGCGGTATTCAAATCTAACTCCATGCTGATGGTCCAAACTCAATGGCCAAAAGACGCTTTTATTTATATATATATATATGCATATATTTACATATACATAAATGTAAATATATATATGTAAATATATGAATATATGGTTGCATCCCAAATGACAGTATAGTTAACATGGCTCTTAAACCTGAACTACATACGTTATTGTGTACCAGTGGGCATGTATGTCGATCAAATGGCCGTCAATTTTCTGTTCTCCTCCAATCAATATCATTTTCACACAGTAGCACATCCTCATTTGAGGTCAGTCAAATCGCCACCCAAAAAGATCCGTTTCGCTCGTGTATACGCCATATTGCGGAGGCTAGTGCTGCTTTTTCAGTGTGGTGTACTTTTTATTTATTGTTGTGCTATGAGCTTGCACTGAGCATAATTGAGCTGAAAAAGCTGCTTAATGGTGATGGTGCTAATGAGGACCAGCTGCCCCAGTGGGCGAGATCCTGGGGACCCACTGTGTACGCTGGTCTTCATTCCAACCATAATTGCAAGTTCTAAATAGTGATGAGCTGTTAATTGACACTTAATGTCTATAAAATAGCGAAAATAGCTACAGTATGCATGCCATGAAGAATAAATATTCCACATTGACATCACAGGATATTTAATCAGTCAGATCAACAAATGCTTTCATTTCCTGTAATGACATGTATGACAAATGATTAATTTATAAAGAATTGCATATGTTTTTGAATTGATTCAATCATGAGATTATGGACTGGCGAAATCACTGAGGTCCTAACTGCTGAAAGTCCTGTCACCAGATGATTGAAACTTCAAAATGTTGGAATAATTCTTAAATAAGTACAAAATTAAAAATAGCAGTCCAAAATTTGGATAAAAATACGAAATTATCTTTGAACAGCCCTACTCAACTCTATGTCCTGCAGGCCACAGAGTTTGCAGGTATTTGCTCCTACTGTGCGCTACACCACTTGATTTCACCAATTATTTCACCTGCACAGTTAAGATAATAAGCTAATTCGTACAATCAGGTGGTGCAGTGTACGGTTGAAGCAAATGCCTGCAGTGATGTGGACGCGGAGTTGAGTAGCGTTGTCTTAGGACATAAATGCACGTTTTCAACCATCTTAACTGTTCAAGATAATTGGCTGTGGAAAGACCAGCATAACCAAAGCATCCCCAAGAACCCCACGTTAGGTGACCGCAGGGTAGCATAGTTGTCTTTTGTAGTGAGGTTCGAATTGGCATGGGTGTCTCACACTGAAGCGTCTCAGTTAAAAATAGCTCAGGGCAGCATTATCACTGTTCTCTTTATGGATCCAAGTCGGGATAAATGACACCCCTTGGAGCACAGATCCGTTTTGGAGGGAGAGCTTGTCAGAGTGCAAGACAACAGCGTTTCATCATACACTAATGACTCTAATATCGCAGCGCTTCTGTTGTAATGCGGCCATGGGTGCCGTTTCCCAAGAGAAGTTTGTTTTCAAGCCCTGCTCCACCCTCACAGGACTGCAGAGTGGCCTAGGAGAAGCTTGGTTGGAAACAGGGTGAATGTTAGAGGTAGTGCAGGTCATGTACAATTGAGTGAAACCCAACAGCAGCCTTCGAAAGATTATAATGTTTTATTAAGTGAGGAGCAGGAATATCCGTCTAAGGTTACCTAGAACTGGGCAGGTAATCTTGTAGGGCTTGTATTAAAGAATGTTTTGGGGGTATTCACCTCTTAACAATTGCCTTAATGCAGTTGGGAAAAAAATAGAAAAAAATATGATGATGCTTTTAGGAGATTCTCTATTGCAATTATTTTGATTAAATTAGACAGTATCTGCAAAACAAAACCAACTTTCACTGATAAAAGTCTTAATTAAAAGCTTTCTGGCAGGCATTCGCTCAACAAACGTGCACTTTAATGGTTTTTTAATTCCTTTTTGAGGAGACTAATTGCTACGTTTGGACAAAAGCATTTGATGCATTTGCCAAAACATCTGTTTTTCATTATTTTTTTTATTTTTGCTTGTCCTTGTATTGTATTGTTCATGGAACACTGCCTGCTTGCATAGTCATTCACCAATCAGAGCAATTCACAGTAATTGTCAGCTGCCTGGCACAGTGGAAAGTCATGTCTCTTTCAAGGCACCTAGGTGTTGTCATGGAGGGTGGTCTTGAAGCAGAATATCACATTCTAGATCAGGGATCATGAAATGACGGCCCTCAAGTTCTGAGAACTGCTGCTTTCCCACCCTCCCTTTAGCTGAGAGTCAGGTGTGAAGGCAGTCTGGCCAGTCAGTAATTGTTCAGCTAATTACCTGAGAGAAAATGAAACCAGGGCCAAATTTGGATTCGAGAGCCATATTGGAGTATTCATATTCTTGATCATTAAATAACTATTTGAAATTGACGTCATCATTTTTCACATGGAAACCAAAGAGGAGCTCCACCAATCACAGAGTAAGTTTGTAACAACAAAAAGGCCAATTGTGATTGGTGGATACCTTCTACATATACAGCCTGGATATTGTAAGATAAGTCAACTTATCAACCAGTCAACAAAAGTGTTTATTCAGTTTCATTTCACCAATATATTCTTTGATTATCGGAGCTCATCTTGTTTCCATCCCAGTTGACCCTGTTCTAGATTCCATCGGCCACAGCAGCAGGAAGCCCTCTCCCAGGGAGGAAAAAGTTGCTGAACACCCAAACAAATGTCACCGGAACACGTACTGTCACTGTGTGCCTTTTCCCCCTCAATTATTGCATTCAATTTCCGTAACAATGAAACAGAACAGCAGAAAATGTCATCCTCTGCTTTGTTTTTCACTTAAGTTCATCACTTACGTTGGAGAACAGGCACACTTTCCATAGTAGAGATCAAAGTTCTTCTCCGTGTGTTGATTAGACAATCTGCACATTTCTCACATGCTTTAACTTTGGACCTAAGGGCCCATTATGCTGTCTGAGCTTATGTATGTATTGTGTTGATGTTGTTGCTTTGCCTGCTTTCGGCTTCTCTGGGTTTCTGAATCTTCTACGAGAGGACTCCACCTATATTAGCACAGGGAGCCCGTGACTAGCACTATCAGAACCCTGTTGTAAATAGTACACTTTGTAAATATAGCTTCCCACAATCCGTCAGCTATGTACAAATATCTGACTGGTTGTTACATGACTATGAATACAAATGAGGAAGTCCCATATTATAATTACTGTAGTAAATCAATCGGTGATATTCAAACTTAAAACATTAACAGCACGGAGTTGAGTATTTGGTTGGTCTTTGGAATCTGTGATGCAGGTTTGTAGCTACTAAGATCCCAGGTCTTGCCTTCATTCTCTTTATGTGAGCATGCTTCTACATAGTTCGTAAATTGGACATTACAAAATCGGGTGGGATTACAAGATGTAAAAAACAAAAGCTAGAATGAATGGTAGCACAAATGTAATGAGAGGTCCAGCAGAGCAAACAAGAACATGGGTTGGGCTGGCTACAGTCAGTTGAAATAGCTGCTAAGAGCTGGCAGACTAAGCAGAGAGAAGTGTAGTAATATGTTGTAATATGTGATTCAGACGAGTGTGCTGGTGCACATATGCCTCCAGGTTGTGTTGTGGCCTGGGCTTGAACCAGGACAGAGCTGGAACATTGTGCAAACTCAGGGCGGGGGGTTAAGACTGTCACCTTGCCTTTTTAACGATAGCAGTTAGCTGAACAAATGAAAGTGCAAGATAAGGCTTTATGAGAGCTGTCCCACGATTTTGCTCTTTGTTAATGTGATGTTTGGCCTTTTAAAATGCAGAGTGGAAAGAATAATTAAAGCGTTAACGTTTTAAGTTCACAGTGCCTGCAATAACAAGCCTGGCGGTGTATTTACATGGCTTCTACTGAATAATAAGAAGTGAAAAGATTTTGATTGCAGAATCACATTTTAAATTCCCCTTACAAAGCCCTGGATTTTACTTTGACTTGCAAACAAATCCAAATATTGCTCTAGTCAATGTAAACACAAATGTTTTATTCATTTTGTTGATTGACAAACTCGCCCTGTTGTGATAAAAAGGAGGCTAACTTTTGCCTTTAATTGCGAGCCGAAACCGAGCTAAGTTAATTGAATCTGGGCCAAGGAATCATTTTAGAGTTTTGTTTTCAAAAACAAAAAACAGTTATTTTTATCAGTTCAAGTGTATAACACCATACAATGTGTTAATACGGTTTTCTTTCTGACAAAGTTAGATATGGGCAGTGTGATATAGCTTTTATAGTTTTGAAAGACAATTCCACGTTGAAGACGGGGCAATGCAACAGAACGGCAAAGAGTAATTAAGATATTTAAAAGCATTGAGCGAGTCCAGTGAGCTGCTAATTGTCTCTCGTCTGTGTTTCTAATGTAAGGCCAGAGAGAATATGGGTTTAATGATGCGTGGTCGCAACACTATCTTATGAATGTGTCTGCTTTGGGCTCTGCCTTGCGCCTGACGGAATAACTCCAGCCGCCAGGCTTAACGGTGACCCCTCGTCACCCGCTAATCCCGCCTATAAATTGCTGGTAAATAGATCAGGAGATTGAAATGGTGTCATAGCCCTTAATTATGAGATTGGTAGTGCTATCGCCAGCCCTTCTGTCGGTGCCTGTAAACTGCAGCCAGTTCAACAACCACCGACACACTTTTTCTTTTCATAATAAAAGCCTTCTCAAGCTGCATTTTCCCCTCTCCCTTCCCAGACACCTTCAAACTGTACCCCATAATACTGTACATATTTTGGGGAGCTGTCAGTGGGCTGAGGTCATAGCCTAGCTCTGCCCACGTAGACACAACTCTTGACTGAAGCTGCAAATGTCAGGGCTCGATTTGGTCGTTTAGTCCTGTTTGGGGGTTGGATGTTTTCAGACCTACACTCAGTGAGCACTTTATTAGGTAGGCCTGTACACCAGCTTGTTAATGCTAATATTTAATCAGCCAGTCACATGGCAGCAACTAAATACATAAAAGCATGCAGACATGGTCAATAGGTTCAGCTGTTTTCCAGTCCAAATGACAGAATGGGGAAGAAATGTGATCTATAAGTGACTTTGTCCGTGGAATGATTGTTGGTGCCAGACAGGGTGGTTTGAGTCCCTCAGAAACTGCTGATCTCCTGGGATTTTCACACACAATAGTCCAGAGTTTGCAAAGAATTGTCTGAAAAACAAAAAACATCCAGTGAGCAGCAGCAACAGTTCTGTGGGCAAAAGCTGTGTTGTTAATGAGAGAGGTCAGATGAGAAGGGCCAGCCTGGTCAAAGCTGACAGGAAGGTGACAGTAATGCAAATAACCACACATTACAACAGTGGTATGCAGAAGAGCATCTCTGATCACAACGCATCATAACTCTTAAGTGGATAAGCTACCGCAGCAGAAGACCAATAAGTCTAAAGAATATCCAATAAATGTCCAAATGCTCACTGAGTATAGATTATCTGTTATCAGTTGTTGAAAAAGGTATGGAAAATGGTGCTGCACCTTTTCATCCATCAAGATACTTCTCTGCCCTCAGCTCCCCCACCCTGCCGAAGCCAGGAGAAACTTTGTAAATAATAGCACAGTTTGACAAACTGTGGAGAGGCATTAGTAAAGCTCTCCCACGCTGTGTTTGTAAGTTCAGTCTAAAACCTCCCCATTTGTCTTGGCAATTTGGAGCTGGCACAGTTATTAATTGCCTGCTACAGCAGTTATGAAAACACGGTGATAAGACGTTAGATCAGTGTTGGGAAACAAAGTGCTAGCTCCAGCAGCTGCTGCAATCAGCACGCCACACGCCGCTGCCAGCGAAAAACACACCAATCCCGCCAAAATCCTGCGCCCAGTCAGCCCGCCCGCCCGCCCGCCACGGCTCCCGAAAGCAAGCTCAGCCGCTAAAACCCGAGACCAGCAGCCATCTCTGCCCCGGCCAGGGAGTGTCATCTGTAGACCATTTAAATAAAAAGTGCTTTGCACACGGAGCCCATTCAGTGACAAAAATGTCGAGTGGAAAAACCCACAATGAGACAGGTGCTCAGGCACAAACTGCCACGTTTTATGCTAAGCACAAAAGCCTACAGAGCGTAATGCACTTTTCTTGAGTTACAGACACCCACACACAAGCACACCACAGCCTAGTTTCAGAGCTGACTGTTGTATTTTCCTTTGTCTTGATACTTTTGTTTGTTTTAAAAACGTACTTTAACTGAGACAGGAAATGCAAGGAGACTGTCAGATACGACACTTTGTCAGGGTCATTCCACCCGAACCAGAGAAGAGTTTTAATTTTGTTTTCGAGAATTTTTACAACCATAACTTTTATTGTTCTTGTGCACACACCCGTAAGGATATGGGCGATATGTGTTAATGTGTACGGAATTCGAAGACAAAGTTCATTAGTGTTCTAACGGTTCTATTTATATAAACTATTTTACAATACCATTGTTTTAGCAATACCATTGTTTTTTTTATAACCTGTGCAGTGACAAAACAAGTGTTACTTCACAGATGACATAAATCAGGTTAAAATTGGTATTCTTTTCATGGTGTTAATTTTCCTGCTTTTGTCTCCAAACTATGGTTCGGAACCAAACCACTATTCCTTTTTGATTCCAGGGCCGAAGCTTTATTTATATAACACCCAACTTAATGACTTAGAGTCCTTTGGCATGTACCTTTATTGCATGGAAGAAAATTCTGTTAACTCTTCCGTTAACCGACTTTTCTCCGCAACCATGTTCTCTTTCAAAATGCACACACAACAACCAAAAACTCCACGCACTCGCCCAGGCCAGCGGCCTCACATACGCACACGGACCAATCAGAGCACTCAAAACAGGTACAATCCCCATGATTCCCACTCTTAAAGCTCCCACCCTGATTTACTAACAACGGCAATCGTCTAGAGAATCAAATCCATAATAGATTTTAATTCCAAAGACATTTCAAAGGCGGAGAAACATTAATAAGAAAATCAAAAACCCGGGTGAAAATCGGTCAACGAAAATCTGGCTTTCTGGTGATGTACTGCAACTGCCTGAAAAGCAAAACAAGCCGCTCTGCGTGTAAATGAAACTTTGGTGTGGCTCGCCTGCAATGGCACCTTTTCGTGATTATCGCTATTATGCACCATCGATTTATTTGACTGGCCAGAGGAACTAACAAAGCTGTCATGGCACGGATATGTGAGTGCGCATCACAGCATCGACAAGACCAGCAGCAACCTAGGTTTGGAACAAACAGCTTGATGTTCAGACAGCCTGTTAAAACACAGCTACACTATGCTGGTTATGTTCAGAGTAATAAATTATTGGATCCAAACTACAGAAGCCATTTTTTTCCATATTAGTGTAGATATATTGTGAAGCAATTGCACCAGTGATGTGTAAGTGTTTTAGGGTACAAGTGGCATGTAGCAGCAGTAGGATATGGAGTGTGTAGTGGTTTAGCTGCAGAAGGATAAGGAGTGTGTTGTGGTTTAGCTGCAGTAGGATATGGAGTGTGTTGTGGTTTAGCGTTTAGCAACAGTAGGATATGGAGTGTGTTGTGGCTTAGCTTCAGTAGGATGTGGAGTGTGTTGCGGTTTAGCTTCAGTGAGATATGGAGTGTGTTGTGGTTTAGCTGCAGTAGGATATGGAGTGTGTAGTGGTTTAGCTGCACTGACCGCTGAGTTTGGACTGGAAAACGTGATATACAACACTCTCTCTGCAGCGGAAGGGAGCAGGGGCGAAGGTGCCCGAGTGAGGAGATGCCGTGTTTGCTCAGGGCTCGGTATAGGGACACAAAAACATGGCTGCCCATAAGGGCTCTGTTTACCCTGCCGAAAGAGGCTCCCCAGCTGTGATGAAAGCAGCTTCCACTAACACCAGCTACGTTCCACTGTGTTTTCAGAGACTGGTCAAATGAAAACCACTTAACAGTGCAGTAAAGTGGGGGGAGGGGTGTCACCTGTCTGTGTGGCACAAGGCAGCCATTTTCTGACACCACATATCAGTTGGGACAGTGAGGGAGGAAGCTGCTCTGGGGGAGGATATAGTGACCAAGTTGAGAGAGCTGGTTAAATATGAAGCCATTTGTTAGAATGTAAAGTGAAGGCAAATCAAATCGGCTGTTTGGAAGAAAGTAAAGTGAAGTGAAGGCAAATAAAAGGACTATAGCAGTGCTTGTGATAAGCGTATTTGCACAAAGCCAAAACATGCTCCACCATGTCTTTCAGAGGGTTTCGAAAGTTTCTGGGTGGTTCTACCGAAGGAAACGCCCAACACTGTCTAGCCTTCAATTGATGTAGCTTTTTGGAATTTAGTTGCAGTTTGTCCAGGTGTCTTAGCATTCACCCAAAGTAGGTTTAGGCTTTTAAAAGCACTGTTTTGCCCCATGTGAATGATCTGGGTTTATACTGCTGTTTTTCTTTATACTTCTGTCCACATATATACAATGGCTACCATACTTGCAACTGACAAAATGAACAGTAGCCATGAATGAATGAACACATTTAAATAAACTGAGCAGTAGAAAACCAGAAACCTGATGAAGTAAAAATGAAAAACAGTGAAAACTGTTTGAGGAGAAAAGGGTTTGATACTTTAATAAAATAATGTTACAGGATAAAGATTCCATTCAGTGTTCCCTGCAGTTGAATAAGACCCTCACTGAGGAAAGATTTTAATGAATCTACCAGTAGTACAGTAATGAAACCCACCCATATACAGTGGGTCGAGCTCCATGGCTGCAGAGTGAAACAAGACCCTATCAGCATACGTGTGTGAGCAGGTGTTAAAATATCATTCCTACTTCAACATGTTTAATATATCATCTTTGCAGTTTTATTTTGGTCATGGGCATGGGAGCCTCAAAGGGTTTTGGTGTGTCAATATGTCACTCCTAACCACAGATTAATGTCTTTGTTTGCTTTTATAATTAGAATAAAATGGAATTAGGGGGCGTATTTTTATGCTAAGCTCCTTTACCATGTTTCAATTGCATTTACAGGCTGTAATCCAACACTCCTGTGCCAACGTGTAGGAATGAGGACTAGGTTATATGCTTTAATACATTTTTAGTGTTGGGGGCAAGTCTTAGACTATTACAGTTGCTGCGTGATTTGAAGTATCATTCCCTAACAATTCAATATATGATATCAATATCATTACCTGTACTCATGCATGCATGCAAATTTTGCAAAAAAGATCAAAGTTTGCATCCCTGCCAGTGTGGGGGTGGGGAACTGGCTTGTGGAGTTTGTGTGCTGTCTTCATATTGTGTGCATATGATCCTGCGTCCTGTGCCAACTGCCAAGTGGGAGATAATTAGCTAAGTCTGGAAACGGGAGAGCCGAAACCACTGGGTTAGCCGTTTCATTGGAAAAGAACACAGTGTTGACTTTGGTGTAAGGGTTCACTGCACACTCTCCACAAAGCAGAAGTTTCAATTGAAATAATTATTTAGATGAAGGGTGGGGGTTGTTATGTGTGACACTTCGGACTTCAGAAAAGTGAACTGATGGAACGTGTTTGCTTTCTGTTAATCATTCCTTCTTTTGTTTAGTTTTTTGCTGTCATACTTCACCTTTTCAAAGATAAATTCAGTTAGAAGTTTCAATACTTGGCTTTGAACGGCAGTACAAACTGAGCATGACACTACCTGGACTTCCTCAATTGTCTTACATTTAAAAACATTGCTTGGATTCAATTAAATCTTTAAAATATTGAAGGACAAATGTCCATAGTTAAAGGATTCAACGTTTTTGTTTTGTTATTATTTCAAGTTCAGCAATCACCAAAATTAATGTTCAGCCGAAGAGCTCTTCGGTGTTTTAGTCACAGCATTTTCTGTAAGTGAATATTAAGGAAAAATGTTGATTGAAACCATGCTTGTATGTCTTGTAATTGTAGTTATTCAATACATATTTCTGGAAATGTTTTATATAAGATGAGGTTTTTACTTTTTAGCGTACACACAGGGACTTCAGGGACCTGACAGAGTGTATAAACTGTTTATCTTTCTGCCCTAGTTATACACATAGCCTGTAATGCTGACATGCTTACCAAATGGAGTTCCACATGAAAATAGCTTTCTGTTCTTATATATGTTGACGTAGCAGAATTCCTGTGCGCTGTTTATCGTAGCATACCTTGATTTATAGAATTTGGCCAACAAAATCTAGTGTAAGCCAAAGAAGTAGGCACTATATTTAATGCAAATAAGGAAAGTAGACAAAGACCATTGAAGACAAAGGCCATTTTTTGAAGTTAGTGAAACTGCAGGCCTGATGTAATTAATCAAAACTGCGCCGTGAGCCATGGAAACGTCTGTTATCCTCAATGGCAGGAAGTCATAATTCATGCAGGAGAATGGTCTGAAAAATAAATAAATACAGGGGATGCGTTCATTTTTGGACTGAATATTGTAGTACGACACAAGAAGGAATTGAGCCCGTGCTGGTTTTTTACAATGGCGGTTCACACTCGCATTTTAAGCACCATCCCTTTTCAATGGCCTGTTTTTGTTTTTTATCTTTTGACTTGCCAATTTTATAAGGTGCGTTGTTTTTTACTATGAGGGGTGCCAGTCTTTCAACTCTGTTAAGCAAGGACATAAGAATGCATGGATTGGCTGCTTTTTGTTTCCATTTTTAAATGTTCATCTAGTTACAGGTATGTTCTGTATTTCTACTGAAATGCACTTTGCCTTAAACTTAGTTTGAAGTAAATTTGAGAAAACTGAAAAAAAAGTTTTCAGTATTATATTTTGTTGATGTTTGTTTCGCTCACTGATACAAAACTGTTAAGACTATGGGTTTCAGTGCTTACTGTAGGTCACGTTTACACATCCATGTTCTTCAGAAAAAACTGAACTCCAAACTGAACAGCCTGTGCCATTGGGGGAAAGAGGAAGTGGAGCGGTTGGTTTTAGTGTGAAATGTGCTTTACAGCCCAATCACACACACCCTTGTGTAGCGTCCGTGCCCTCATGATTTACAGAGCAGCAGTGTAAACACTGCCCGAGACCGAGAGGGCATTACGCTGGTTCCCTTTTTCTGAAGTCACACTACACACTGCTTGTAGAAGTGCCATGCAGTGCTACCGTATGACCAGAGGCTACAGGGCATGCCACTAGCTGGCCGTACTCGAGCACTTGTGCAGTCATCCCAGGATGCATCCATTCTGTATATGTGACTAATATGCCAAATGTAAGCAGTTTAAGTCACCTTGGATAAGGCTGTTGGCTGAGCAAACAAATTGTAAAAAAAGAAGGTGGTACTGTGAAATGGATGGAAAGAGTGTGTGTAATCCATAGTGGTTCAGGGTTTGTTTTCACACAACCACCACTAGGTGGCAAATGTGAGCACTCTACTCCTCAGCTGAACAAGAGAAGTGGTGCATGGCTGTGTCCGAAATCAAACGCTACCCACTACACACTATATATGTATAACATAAAAGAAACATGTATTTTCAGACATATCACGTCCTCATAGAACGCCACAACTTTAAACACAGTGCGCGTTGATGACAGCAGCTAGTTGACGTAACTTTGTGTAATGAAAAAATACTTTCAGCTAAGCAAAGTTAAGTGTAATACTTGCGCTTAAATTGTTTGGTTTCATTGAAATGTATATTAATTTGGTTTGAACACTGCCATTCTGTTTGTTTTGGTCGTGACCTAAAGCTATGCACTGTGGGATACTCGTGCCAGCATAGTGTCCAGTGTTCTCACCATTGACCTGTAATATAACTGGAAGGGAAAAATGTCGCTTTTGCTGTATTGGATTTATGTAATTAATTACATGATTTGTGTTAAAATATAGCACAAAAAACACACATTGTTTGATGGCTGGCTCTTCAATCAAATATATGTTCGATATATGTTTTCACAATGTGTACTTTCTCCACGAACTAATATTAGAAGCACACCTGGGGGGAAAATACATTTTACGCACCAATCACAAGGCAAGCAGGCAAGTTAATGTTGGATGTAATCTATTGAATGAGACTTCATATTAACTGTTCGATGTCTATATACAATGGAATAGCAATCACTGGTTTAACGCTCAACATATAAACAGAAAACTTCAGCCTGTGTCATGTTCTTTATTGTAACGACCATAGAGCTGCTGATTGAGTGCACGATCTGGCTTTCTAGCATTTTGCTGGAGTGTTAAATGTATTTTTTTTTTCTTACTTTGGGTGCACCTAGTTACACAGCTCTAGGGTTAAGTTGTCCTTACATGCAGATCAGATTTCCCAACCCCAAAACTTTAGCCATTATAGCCTACAAAAAAGCAAAACTAATCCTGAACATCATTATTTGTGAAATGACAGTTATCGCACAGAATATTTATGAATATTTCAAATTTACTGTGTCTTTAGATAGTAGGCTAGTTTTGGAGGAGTTCATGGACTATTCTTGAAACCTAGGCCTATATAAGAAATACGACACACTGCTGCCCCCTACTGTTGGCAAGTATTTCAGACAGCGATGGATTAGAGTGCTCACATTTGCCACCTGGTGGTGGTTTTGTGAACAACAAGTAGTTACTATGGAGAAACAAAACAATATATGGTCATTTGTCGCCACCCGGAAGATCTCCTGAGGCAGGATTGCCACAAAACCACTTTATGTGTATGTGTAAGTTTGTGTGTGTGTGTGTGTGTGTGTACGCATGCAAGTGAAAGAGCAAGAGTGTGTGTGCATGTGTGTGTTGTGTGTGTGTATGTGTGTTGAGCCAATGGCCTGGCACAGAATGTTTGATCAGAGTGTTTACCTTTGGAAGAGTAGGAAATCGATGTGCACTTTTTTTGCTGGCTGTGATATCTTCTGTTTCCCATGCTGTGGGAAGCTTGGGCAGGGAGCCTGGCTGCCTCCATAGGGACACAGACCAGAGACCAATAAGATACTGGCAACTGTTACCTGGTAGGTCTGCCGGGGGCACTTTGAGGTGAATGCTACGCTAATTGGGGATTATCAGTTAATAGTTTTGGCTGGGGGTTGATTGAGAATAAACCCTTGTATGCGACTATCCCTGGGTGATTTGCATAATGGGATACGGGCTGAAATAGCAGAACTAAACAGCCGTGACAGATTACGAGGGGCTCCCCTCTCCCCACTGTCACAGATTGATTGAGTTATTAAACTAATCTGCTGTGATTAAAAATGCAAATGTCTCCAAATCACCGGTGAGTTTACATGTTTTTTATTTGAGCTGATTTAATTACACGGAAAATGAAATCGGGACGCGTGATTGAATTTTTCTGCCAATTGCCACACTTTAATGAATATTAATTTGTTCCTCACCGTCGGGGGAAACGTAGTTAGATTACTCTATTCAAAAGAATCCCAGGGCAAAATTTACAGAAACAGAAACAGAAAAAAAAACTACATTTTCAAAAACTGCTGTAGATTAGTAGAAATGTTTGTGTTTTAAAAGAGAAAAGGATGCTTTCAGCTTGTTTGAAATGAACAGATAATTGATTCCACATTTAATAGTCAGGGGCCAGGTTGCACCAGCTTGACTTAAAAAAGGCGGTCTTAACTGTTAAATTGGTCATAGCTACGTCCAGCCTTGTGTTCAATATTTACGCCTGTTGTACTGTCTAAAAATACAACTTGGCTACAATAATTCTACTGCTTAATTTCTTGACATTAATCATGTCCGCTAAAGTATTCTGAAAAGCACAATTAGTATAAAATTTTTGTGCTGCTATATGCCCAAGATGGTGCAACTTTCCGGGGGTAACGTTATATCACAGAGCAGGGCTAAAGGAGTTTGCTGGATGAGTTCACAGAGTAAAACCGATAACCCAATTATCCAAAAGTGGAAGATGAACTGAAACCGCTATTCTGGATTTTACTCAGTGAACTCGGTTTTCCTGCTTTGTGATACACTCCCTGGTCAGAGATCTGCCAATTAATAGAAATACCTCAGCACAGCAGAAATGAAAGTGTTCAAATAGCTCACTATCCCCATACATGCGGAGCGGACTAGTCGGACCTCTTAACATTCTCTCATGTCTGAAAGCATGCTGCTTATGCCATCTATAAAGAAGACACACCATACTCAGAGCCTGTTGTTGTTGCTTTTAATATAGAAAAGAGTGTTACCTAGGAGAATAGTCTGAAAGCTTTTCTTACACTTCCCCATAGTAGGTGTAGAATCAAGTCTCATTCTATGTCGGACCTAACGTTAAGACCAGGCATACGTCCTTTTGGTGCCAGGCTACAGGCTCCATTATTACATCATCACTCTTCACATGCACCTGCCGTCCAATGATTCAAAGCTTTTTTCACTAACCAATCACACGGCCGAAAACAGGAAGTAAAGTCCATTGTCATGGTTGCAGCTTGTCCACGTCCCCTGGGTGCTGTACTATTGCAGGGTCAAATGGTCATGGTAAATCTGTGGCATACTGCTAAAAGTAATTACAGTAAAACATTATCCCAGCATTTAAATCACAGCTATGGTCAAGACTGGTCTTTAAACAGAAGGAGCTTTGCCTTGAATGTTTCTGACAAAACATTATATGGGGGGAAAAAAAGGAATTCCAATTTGTGACACAAATTGAAAGAAAGTCTTTATCAGACGCAAAATAGGAGTTAGGGTCCCCTGCCCTGGTCCTGGAGAGCTGCAGGGTGTGCTGTGGTCCCCGGCCCTGGTTCTGGAGCTCCAGATGATCTGCAGGGGTCCCCAGCCTGCATCTGTTTTGGAGCAACAGCACAATCTCCAGCTCTCCAAGACCAGGGTTGCCGATCGCTGATATAGTGAGAGCCAATGGGTGTGGTCAGCATACATTTATATCAGATAAAGGATTAACATTTTAGATTTGTTTTCTTATTTTGCAGTAGTTTCTCGTGTCCTTTCAGTTTGTTTTATATGTCAGCCTATTTTTCATAATCATTTTAGATTCCTTTATGCAGTCTCTCTCATTGTGTCAGACACATTTGTGCTCTGATCTTCAATGCAAACCATGCAGTGAAAGAAGCTGTGAGATAATTATCTATAATTTGTGGCTGTTTTGATGGGGGCCTTTGTAAACGCGTAGTCTGTACTGTACCGTAGTCCTTTATTTTCAGCGTTTGAAGACAGTTTAAGCTGTGCATTTGCGATAAATGCCGTTGCACACATCCGCTAATCTTCCGTATCTCCCGAGATCTTGTTTTTCTCACATCGCCATAGCGCAGCTACAAAGTTCCAGCGCGGCTAACGCGGACGGGCTCTCCCGGGTTTCTGCAAAATCCGGCGGATTTCGCACGGAGACAGGAATCAAACCTCCCGTCTACTGTACGTCTTCCTTCCACGATTCCACGGGAATCAGCTCTTTTCCGCAGGCCACGCACCGCCCCAAGTGAGGAAAAAAAAAACCAGCCCGGCTGTCACTCAGTGGGCGGAATATATTTTTCTTCGAATCAAATGGAGGCAGCGTCTCTTCATAGCCTTGGGCCGTCCAGCAGCCCTAGACATAACAGACCCTTGTCAGCAGCTCGCGAGCGTCTTAAACGGGCCGTTCCGACAGTATCTCGCTGAGTGCAAACAACGGCCCCACTGTTCACAAGGTATTAGATCATGCCAGGTGGTTCCCTCTGAAAATAAATGAAATCCATCCACGAGAAGCAATTTTAAAGCGAACTTTTTAGAAATATGTTTTCTTAGCGTCGATCTGCCGAATGAGGGAACACGGCCAAGGCTGCTGATGGACCGTGCGAAGCTGCAAATGAAGCTGGCGGAGTATAGCCTGTGCGGGTATAGCCTGTAATTCTGCGGTAAGTCTGATGTAAATTCACACCTCGCACACCTCAATTCCCAGGGACATGAGTTAGCCTGTAACCGCAGCCCTTAACCCTGGTCCTGGAGAGGTGGGGACTTTTTCTTCTCAGCCTAAAGCCAGTAACCATTTCACACTAGGGGAACCAGGTCGAGTCTAATCAACTACTTTAACGACCAATTAAACTCCAGTTGAACGACGATTAAAAAGCAGCTAACGCTGTGGCCAGGACTGTGGTCCAGCTTGCCATAGAGTCAGAGATTCACAGTAACTGTGACAGTAACATTTGAGAGAGGATGCTGTGCAGATAGTGAGCTCGGAAACGCAGCTGGGCCAAGTTTAGAGGAAAGCAGAATTGGTGATGACAATAGTGAATGTAGATTTCTCAGTGAAATATATAAGGGGGCAGGGTGGAAGGTAAGAGGAGGATGAGGAGGAGGAGAGTTCGGGGCTGTGTGTATGAAGCCTGCTGCCTGACAACCAACTATTCAAATCACTAAATGTCTGTTGGCATGCATTTCCTAATTCTACCCAATTACAAGCGCAGGACAGGCTAACAAGGCACAAATGCACTTTGCATTAAACACGTACCTCTGTGATTAGCAGTAATCATGTCTTCCCATCAAACGGCAGGGTAATTACTGTCATTTAATTATTGTTTGCTGGAAATGCTGAATGCACTGAGTAAAAACAAAATGGCTGCTGTTTTATTTCTTTTTTTTTGTTGTTGCTGTTTTTCAATATGTGGAAAGGGGAACAGACACAAGCCTGCTGATACTACACCACATCAGCAGTGTGGTGTAGTGGCCAGATAGTTGGCCTTGTTGCTCAGAGGTTGCCTTAGATGGGCCATTGCCATTGTACTCCTGAGGCAGATGCCTAACCTGAATTACATTTGTAAAATAATTATCTGTAACATGTAAAAATGGACAGTTTCTCTGGATAAAGTTGTCTGGTATGCAAATACATGTCAAAATGTCAAAATGTCATGTTATATTTTGAGGAGACAATGTCAGAAGCAACCATTTTAACGTCCTTTGCGCATTTCTGGAAAAAAACGATCCACTGTTCAGTTAGTCAGCAGCTGTCTAGACACTGTTTCCAGGACTGCCCATTTCCAGTCCTCTGCTAATATTGCAAATGGCATTACCGCTGAATTTACGACCACCACCGCGCACACAGCAACATGGTCCCAGTTATTTTACTCAGTTACCGAGGACTGCACTTCACTAACATATCCCAACGCTGATATATTCTCTACTCGCATATTCCAGTGTGAAAGTGTGAAAATAAAGTTAGGTGTTGATGGTAATTCTGATATTTTAATTGCGTAAAAGTTTTGGTTGTCCATGTTTACGGCAAGGTGGACAGGCTTGTGTTTTTGAATAGTTGTTATTTGTAGGGCTGTGTGCTTCCATTCAGCCTGCTGAGCTGTGCAGTCACTGTGGCGCATGCGCAGACCGTGCTGAATCACACCCTCTCCAGGCTGCTGAACCCTGGGTGCGATGCTGCCACCGGCACAGCGAGAATCTGTCATAAGCCCACGGAGCCTGACATTACTCACTGAAGCAGTGTTCCCCAAATGAAATGTTTCTCAATTGACCGACTTTTCAGACCAAAGGATTACTGTACAGTACATCAAGGCCAACCCCCCCCCCCCGCCCCCCCGTCTTTTAAAATGAAATCTCAGCTCTGCTGCCTCTTAATTTTATTTGATGGTTTGGGTTTAAGCGAAGTGACTTTTCCCTTGTAAGTGAAGATGGCAATATTGACAAATCCCTGCCCTGGGACAGATTTAAATGATCAACAGAAATTCCTAAAACGGTTGCTGCGACGGCAGAGTAGGAGGATTTCTTCTCCGTTCATTTCAATTAATATCAGTATCTCAAGAGCTTTACATAATGTAGCCCTTAACGGAATATTTTACTCTCATTTCACCTTTAGGGAGGAAAAAACAAACAATTACTGTGCCGTGTTTGGAACTGCTTTTGCATATTTTAGTGTGAAAAGAGAATTGTTGTGTGTGACAAATGCCATGAAGCTAAACACAGCACACAGAAAAGTCGTTGTGAAGCGAAGGAAAGTGTAATATCACTGAGTCAGAGGGAGGGCGGCTATAATGCGATGATTTATTTGGGTTGTGCGATGAGAGGAAAAAAAAAAGTTAATTCCAAGAAGCCTGAGGGCCTTTTCGGACCAAGGGGGTATGATACGGACATAAATAACGTGGAAATTATATAATAACTTTCCTTGTCAGGAGGTAAAAAAAAAGAAAAGCTGCAGTGCTTCTCGTAAACGTACCAATGTAGAATATACGTCCATTACGTGCATTTCAAACACTGTTTCACTTGGGCATCTTCTGAACCTTTCTGTAAATGTGTAAACGTAAAATATACAGTTAAATGCAAAAGTACTGGGACACTCACATGGCTGTGAGTACTGGGACACTTTTGCCGTTTT
This sequence comes from Conger conger, assembly GCF_963514075.1. Lineage (NCBI taxonomy): Eukaryota > Metazoa > Chordata > Actinopteri > Anguilliformes > Congridae > Conger > Conger conger. Next base: position 16,879,715 of record NC_083769.1, read on the forward strand.
GGCTCTGTACTCCAGCACATTAAATTTGAAATGCATGGGTTGTGTGGGCAATATAGGCTGTAATTCCTACACGGATCACCCAAAATGGATGTGAATACCCTCAAAATAAAGCTGACAGACATTTTCAAGGTTTTATTTCAAATATTCTATATTTATGTACTGGGTTACAGAGCCAAAACAACAAAAACTGTATCCCTGTCTCAGGGCTTTTGCATTTAACAGTATGTCTATAAAAACGAGGCTGTAAATGGAAGGTTTCAAACTCTGCTCATCTTTCCAGAACATTGAGGGGCTTCTGTTTACATTCCCATTTGGTTATGAGAGAGCGTTGCAAAGAGAATGTTCCGCAAACAGTCTGAGAACATTGTGTAGCTCCAAGAAAGGTCTGCACAATGTCCCTTCTGACTTAAGCATAACATCCATTGCATGTTCTGGACATTGGATGTCCTGAAAGCCGACAAACGTATGAGCTGGGAACGCATACTCCCAACGTTATGAGAACCAAAACTCATTCAGCATTTTTTCCCACGACTACATTCATCGGCTTGCAATTTTAAAAAGGCAATTGTAACAACCTTTGTTGAAGAGACATGTATCTTTATTAACAGTGACTACTACTACTTATTTATAGATTTAAAACCCAATGCAACAAGGAATATCCTGATCCTTCAGAAGCAAGGGAGCGGAGGATTCGTAGTAGGGAAGAAACGTGAGAATGGAAAGAAACATGATAACTCATAGTACCCCTTCAAACAGGCATGGCTGTGAGGATAAAATTCAGTTAAAGAATGAAAAAGCAGTAAAAGGCAGAGCTCTGTTCTCCCCTCCATCTTTGGTCTCTCAATCCCAGAGCCACCGCTCCGCATAGCGAAGGTCAGGGACGTGGTCACATGCTCTTGGTCCTCCTCCTCCTCCACTCTGCACAGCGCTCCATCAGACAGACTGCCCTTTCGGTCAGGGCTGCGCTCTCCCTCCCGCTCTCGTCTTGAACTCCCTCGTTAATGCGGCGCTTTCCCATCAGATAATCTCCAAACCAGCTGCATCCCAGTCCAGTCATCAGACCTGGTGTGACTGACCTGCGATCGCAGCGATGACATCACAACAGTACTTTAGGCAGTCCTGTCAGAAAGTCACACAAATGTGTGACATACATACATAACTCCATACATAACTACATCTTCCACCTTTAGCACGCTGGAATGAGATTGAGGTGATGTATGGGTCTGCTAAAAAACTAATCCAGCCCTCTCCCCTCCACCAGTCTCACAAGTTCATAAACTTGTGGGCGCATCACTTTCAGAAAACTCAGTATGTTCTTTTGGGATCCACAAGCAGCTCATCGAGTAAACTATATCATATCCTGGCATAGGCTTCATATTTCCACTATTTTTATATTAATTACTTTTGTGAAAGAAAAAACAAACAAAAAAAAAACAGTTTAATCAGTAAAAACTAAGGATAGTGGGGGAAAAAAATTAAAAATCACCATAAGTCTCAGTGAGAAAAAACTGGGTAATTCACAGCTGGTAGGACAGAAGTTGGTGGGGAGGGGGTTACTAAAAACCCCCTCGCTAAAAAAGCAAACATATTTTGAATGTGATGAGTTCAGCAAAGGCTGTGATGAAGAAGCGGGGCTTGTTTGAGAAGCAGAGTCAGAACCCGAAATGTCACAGCGAGAATGGCAGGAAGCGTGAGAGAGACGAGGAAAGAGCTGTCGATGCGACTCTCGGGCAGACGGAGTATAAATAGGCCATTGAGCGAGAAAGCAGGAAATCGGCGGACTGCGGCTTCTCGTAGGAATTTTCTCCTGGACGCCAGAGATAAGAGCCTTAACTCTTTCCTGTCAGGAAACGGGGTGCGGGGAGCGTACGTGACCCAGGTGAAAGGTCGGGCCGGAGGAGGTCCGGAGGTTCTGGCTCAGCGCTCGGGTTCTCCTCCGCGGGCACATTTTCCTGCGCTGACTGACGTTGAGGAATAAGCGGTCGCATTTCAAAGTGACGCCACTCTGGAAACCGTTTACAAAGAGACGGTGGAAAAGGCTGTCAGTTTCGGGGCTCTGTTCCCCCTCTCTTGGCTGCTAAGGATGGATCTCACCGGCATATTCTGGCATCCCAACTCCAACTGCCATCCAGGTCTCAAGATAGGGAGAGGGTTCCCCAAATGGCCAGCTTTGTGCAAGAGAGCACTTCTTTGACACTAGTCTACTCTCATACATAAAAAGGTGTACAAACCGTTAAATAAAATAAAAAAACATAACACTCCTTCATAGGAGAAACCACCAGAGCTATGAGAAAATGCTAAATCACCCAGGCACAAAATGATTTAGAAACTATATTGGACAAAACAACGTGTCCAATATAGTTTCTGGCTTTAAAGAATTGAACAATATTAAAACATCATATTAAAACTGGTTTTGACTGCCGTGTATTTATTGCAGTCAGGCAGGACCTGGAGGTTTGACTGAATCGGTGAATGATCGACCACTTTTAACCAAGACGGAAAACCTCAACTATCAAACTGGCCGCGGCCAAAGTTCAAAGATGACTGAAATTCAGAGTAAGACGTCACGGTAAAGGCTTTAGGGGTTCTTGGTCAGTTAACATTTGAAGTTGTGCAGTGTCATGCAGAGCACTGCCCCTTAAAGGGAGCAGGAAAAAAGCAACACCTGCTGTTGATTCACTTTTCACACCGAGGGTCAGCGGGTGAAAAAACAACCTGTTTCCCAACGAAACTCCGTTCGCTCAGCGCTGCTTAATTGAAGCAGAATTGCTGTTTTGTTTAAAGTACTCACCTTGTGAAGTGAAGGTCCCTACATATGCTGCGGCAGCATCGACGCTTGAGGCTTGATATTTAAACAGATCGTCGGGGTTTGAGCAAAGCAGTATTATTTATTGCATTTCTTATTTAATTGTGATTGATTTAATGTTTAAGAAAATGTGTTCTGCACAGATGTTTGCTTGCAGAGGTGAAGAGAGACTTCTGTTTTGACTTATCAGGTAATGGGCGTAGGAGGAGGTATCCACAGACTCACTGGGAATTAAAAGATAAACTGCAGAGAAATGTCTTGCTTTCATACTTTAAGGTTCCCCGTGACCTGTAAGTGCTGTAAGTTCCACCCAGCCCGGCTACATTCAGTGGCCAGTGGCCAGGCAGTTTTTCATACATATAAAAATGGACAAATGCCACATTGAAGCACCAAACTTAGTGTATTTAAGTGGCCACATTTTTGGCCACCCACTATTATATTTGGCCATATAATTTCATAAGTGGCTACACCACTGACAAAAAGTCGTCAAACTATGGAAAGCCAAAAAGGTCACAATACAACAGGCTTTCCCTGGCGTCTCAATTCTTAAGATTTGATGGACGCTCTTGATAAACGCCGTTGTCGCCAGCTGGCATAATTAAACGGCGTATGCCCTATTATGTGGCACCCGCCGAGCGCTGTTTATTTACACCAGGCAGCAAGAATTCATTCTGAATTAACATATCATTTCCATAGCACCTCTGCCTATGCGCCATGGTCCCTTTCACCTGTAAGCGCAAAGCAAACAAAAATAGATTACACCGCTGATCATGGGCAATTTCAGTGAAAAAATAAATCAGCCTGTTATAAATGTTGAACTGACATAGTAGCACACAGTCAATGAATGATGCACTGACAAATGCAGCAAGACGTACACAAACTGCGCAACGCGTCTGTGATTCCACAACCAGAAGTACTAGTAAATGAACAAACGAAAACCCAAACAAACAAATCTCTCAAAGGAACGGAGCCGGAAGATGAAGCTCGCCGAAAGGAAGGAAGGTTCCCCTCGCTGCTGCTGCCCCTCCGCTGCAGATAAAGAGCCGCGGTCGAGCGGTTTTGTCAGCTGGGCCGCGAGGACTCATTTGGCAGGTAGACCTCCGGTACAGAGGGGGCGGTGTGGCCCTTAACCCCAACCTGCGCCCTCGTGTTAATTTCATTTACGCTGGGCGCCCTCAACGTCGCTGCCCTCATCCGGCTGCGGGAAAGAGAAGCTTTTATTACATCAAAGCCAATAAATGAAAAGATGATGGGAGTTTTTTTTTTTTTTTCTCTTTTCTTAAACTGCAGGCTTAATGTGGCCCTGTGGCAGTCCATTACACGGCTAATAAGAGCTGTCTGCAGGCCACCGCCGGTGAGCGCGGGGTCTGCCGCTAACAGGAGCTGACAGATTCATTAGGGGGCTGGCACTGTGAGACTCCCGATGCTATGACTCTCCCCCCGCTCCCCCCTCCGGTCACTGAACGAGCCGTTCGTTCACACCCCCACCTCCCTGCGGGTGTGGGTTGCTGTGGGAAAGCGGTTCAGAATGGAGTGGTGTTGTACGATGTGTGTGTGATCCTGTGTGCTGTTCAGACCATACACACACACACACACACACACACACACGGGAAATCTCACACAAACATGAAATCGCTGAAATTGAACTAAGGCTCGGCATGAAGCTACATGCGCACCTGTTGGTCATGTTTTTTTTGCACACTCGATCCACAATCTTTTCTTTGATAGCAGATTTGACAGCATGCATTCTATATTCTGTGTAACACCTTGTAATTAAATATTATTTGCGTAACCTGTGACGTCTGGCACAAGGCTATATGACTAATCAATGTTAGCAACCTGTGGTTGAATGTGCTTGTTTACATGGCAGAGTAGCTGACATGCTCAGAACACAGAACACGCTTAATAGACGTGACACGTCCTCTCTTCACACACACCTTTCAGCCCTGTAAACATGGACCACAATGCATTTGCATTGGTGGTATCATCGGTATCAGCCCTCGCAAACACACACACAAACACAAACACAAAAATGGTGCCGAATATCACGATTCTGAGTGAGCTCAGCTCTGGAAAGATGAAGAATCCGATCGAGGAACGACAGCAGTCACCAGACTTGGGCGGGGAGGTGAGGGTTACACCGCGTAATGACAGGTTTCACCGCTATTAACTCACAATTAGCTCGAGTATCTCCCGGGAGAGGTCGACCAAAGGTCAACTAACACAAGGCGTCAGTCGCCTTCGTTTCCCTTTAAGAAAATGATACAAAATTAAAAAATAATGACCTCCTGCCTTCGTGTTCACTTTATTCATTATCACCGCATTTACATTCTGACTGAATAAAAAGCTAGCGCTTCCCCGTCAGGGTGATGCTACACGCCCTCTTGCCTAGCTGTCAGTGTGCAGTGCGTGGAGCTAACGTCAGCCAGGCCTCCTGGATGGCACAGAGGTCCTATTTGGCACAGATGTTTGTTTTGTAACAGTGCGTTTATGTCGACGGCGTGCCCTGCTAAAGAGACGGAGCCGGGGGGCGTACAGTACCTCCCTGCGGGGGTGAAAAGTGAAAGGTTCAGTAGAGCAGCAGCCGGAGGGGGGGGGCTTCCTGGCAAGACGCTCTTTATTTATTTTCTTTGCGGGCGTCCGTATCCCGGGGCGGCCGACAGCTTGAGTCGCGCGTTTGAGCGGTTCTCTTAACTGCCGGTTATTTTTCAATGCGGGCTAGGCGGCGTTTAAGTACCTCGCTCAGGGGGCGCACCGCCAATTTCCTGCGTGGGGTTCAATCCTGTACCCCCCTCCCCCTCCCCCACAGCCACAGGCTACCGCACTCTCAGCATGCGTACTGTGTGAAAGCAGGTTTCGCTGGAGTATCTTGTCTCTCTGGGAGGGGAAATAGCTCCCCGGTACACATGTAAACCAGGACCCCTGCAGCACTTACCCGCTGCGGGGCGAGGTGCGGTCACACTAGCCGCGTGAAGAATTTCGCGGAGAGTGCGGAAATGGACGGTGTGTATTTGTTTGTATGTACGTCCGAGAAAGAGCTATTTTTTCTCTTCTTGTGTTGAACTGTTGAGCGGACTTTAAAGGTACAATAGGTAATTTTGGACTTCTAAAGGTCAAGAGAGGAATAGCAGCAGCAAACACCTTCAAACCACAACACTGTTCATCCCTCCCCCTTCTGCGCTGATGTTGAGGCAATTAGAACCAATTTTCAACCAATCCAGCTATACGATGTTTTAGTGTGTGTGTGTGTGTGTGTGTGTGTATGTGTGTGTGTGTGTGTATGTGTGTGTGTTTGTGTGTGTGCCAGCCCGTCAAATGTATATTTTGAACCCCGAATTTCAGGACTGTAACACAGGCAGAGGGTGAGTTAACATGTCAGTGAACTTTTGCAATGATAGGAAGGGATTTGCAATGGTCTTGTAACAATGTTACAAAAATCTTACCTCTTGTACCTTTAAGTAAAAAGGATCACTTTCGCTTTATTAACAATGAGTATTTAATCTTGCCGTACGACCCCTCGGTCTTTCCACCTTTGCGGACGTGCCCCAGTCCTGGTCCTGCAGAGCTGGAGGATCTGCTGGTTCTTATTGTAACCCTGAAATCAGCTCCAAGACACGGGGGGAAAACGAGTTGATTGTAATGTCCTGCTTTAATTTACCAATTAAGTGCTGAGTAACACAATCCAAGGTCGCATCGGACCATCTCTGGAAACTGGAGATCCCGGCTCAAGGGGAGAGGGAGAAACGCTTCTGGATGCATATTTTGTATCCCCACGGAGATGACTCTGAATCAGCGCTCCACGCAGAGTGGTGTGAGAGCAGTTTAACCGCCGCTCTTATGCCTCTGGGGGAACCCTACGAGTGTTGCTGAGATTTGGACAGTTTGTCACGTGGACGCATCATGCTTCCAGTGATAATGGTGATAAACTTAGAGGTTTCAGAGAGAGAAAGAGAGAGAGAGAAAGGGGGGGAGAGAGAGAGAGATGGGGGAGAGAGAGAAATAGGGGGAGAGGGAGAGAGGGGAGAAAACCTTGGTAGATTGTGGTGGGTTTTCTTTCATAAACACATTGAGTGGAAGGACATGTGAATGTGTCACGTGATATGTGGGAGCAGAACCGTTGACAGGCAGGGTGACCGTGGCTTTGAGCAGCCCAGCCTGGGTGTATTTTGTGTTTGGAGAACCTGAGGCCTGGGGCCCGTTAGACTTCATTACTGCTCCCGAGCGCTGCAGAAACTCTCACATGACAATGACATCTTAGAGCATGATCCCCTTTCCCTCCTAAACACACACAGACATATATGCGCACGCACTCACACACACACACACACATACACACACACACACCATCACCATGACGACCGCCCGATGGAGCGCCCTCGTTGTCCCGTGACCTCGCCCCGTTAGCGTCAAAACGTTCCAGAACGTTCCCTCTCCAAACAAAGGGTACTTATGCACAATCTCTCTCCACACACAGTATCTGGCAGCTAGAAAGGCCGCACACTCCACTGCGTACAGCTATCCCCGGCACCAGCCATTGACATTGAGCAAATCTGAGGGGTCTGAATTGTGCATTCAGCAAGGATTCTCTGAAAGAACAGATGGCAGTAGGAAGATCGAGGGGGCGGGGCAGGGTGGGGGATGTATATATACGGAGGTGTGTGTGTGTGTGTGTGTGTGTGTCTGTGTATATATGGAAGGGGGGTTTGAAGATAAACCATGCAAATGGTGGATTATTTTTACGCAGTTTTATTGCAGCGCTGAAGACATAATCCCTAAATCAGTTTGAAAAATGACAATAGCTTTTTTCTGTCTTCAAAGATAAAACTCTGGCTAGATGGGAATTTCCAGTAGCCAGCTGTCTAGGAACGAAATCCGTTGACTTTGGCTGCATTTTAGCTGCGAAATGAATAAAGTGGAAAGAAGGCAGTGACTCGTGACTCCTCTAGGGTGGAGGAAGCGAGCTCCGGGTTTGAGAGGGGGTGTGCGAGAGCCCAATTTTGAGAAGGCAATTTTGCGAGGTTCAAACCCACAGGAGACAGAATACTTCCTCTTACATTTCACTCTGATATCTTAACTGAGATAAATAATTACAATGACATATTAGATACTGATAGTCCATAAATCTGGGCTGCACCGTTTTTTATGGTACGTTTATTATGCCCGTCTCCATGGCGATAATATCAGTGGTAGTGATGATCAGGCTTGCCTTTGGAAATCGAGCGTGGTGCAATATGGTGGCGTTTCTGGTTTGAGTTTAACCGGCTGCTCTGTGGTGCCAGTTTGCTACATGTTTCTCTGTCCCCGCATGCTGGCTGAAAAATGATGGCCTTCCTTTTTTCCCCTTATGGACGACATTACCCACAATTCTCCCCGGCGTCTGTCGCTGATGTCGGCAGTTTCCTCTTGTTCTGTGTGATACCAGCCGACAGCCAAACACAAGAGGACAAACACACAGCCAACCCCACCCCCGCCCCCCACAGACCCCCCTCCACTCCATACAAAGGCGTTTTTTGCAAAATGCATGCAAATAGATCCAGTAGATCTAGAGTCTGTCACACTGTGAAACACAATCTTTTACTTTCACCTCCTACTATATTCACATGCACATACACATAGTGACACACATGCACACACACATTTGTGACACACACACACACACACTGTGACACATGCACATACACACAGTGACACACACACACAAACACACACACACACTGTGACACACACATACACACGTTGTGACACACATGCAGACACACACACTGTAACCCGCACATACACACGTTGTGACACACATGCACACACACAGTGATAAACATTCACACACACACACGCACAGCGTCACACATGCACACACACACACACACGCAGTGACACACACACACACACACACACACACACACACACAGTGTCTCACATACACACACACACACGCACATTCAAATATTCAAAGAAAGCACCACTCTAATGCTGCTGTGCAAGGCACCCTGGCTGTGTTCTGCATGGTCTGTTAGCCCTGAAAAACTTCCGTTTCTACATCATTCGAGCCGGGATCTGGCCGGCCGGAGAACAGCCAGCAGCCATGTGCTGTAAAACAAACAGGTGGTGAATAGCCATTTTAGTCATGACGAATGACGGATTAATGTGGATTTTTGACTGTTCACAATGAATGATAATTGGGTCTGTGCTTACAGTCACAATGGCATCCTGCTTCTCATTTACACCATTTTACTGTCATTTAAATTTGAATTCTGCAGAAAGTTTTATAGAGAACTTGTTTTTATCCGAAGTCTGCATATGTCATGTAGAGGTAATCTCCCCATGTATGTGTCAAGATGGTTGATTATGGTCGCATTATAGCTGATTCTAGAGATTCCTATTTGAACTGTTGCTAAGGGTTCCGTCTAATTAACCTATTTAATTTAGTCATGAACACATTATCTTTACTTTCCAAAAGAGCAACTGTGTTATGGGTCTGTGTAGGACAGAAATGAGTGTGACACTTGAACGTGTGTGACCGAGCCCCCTCAGGCGGCGCCCCCCGCTGGTAACAGCCGTGACCTGCGTTTACCCGTGCACCGCTGATACCCGCCCTCACCCCCCGGTGATCCAGGTTATTAATTCCTCTTTTGACCGGGCACAATTCAATTTCCATAATTTGCATAACCATATCTCAGAGAGCCTAGCCAGCAGGAGGCAGGGAGATGAAATGTCCTGACCTTTTGGGAACGGGCCAAAAGATAAATGCGGCCTCTCCCATTGGCTGGAGGAGTGGGACAGTGGGAGGAGTCAGGAGTCAAGTATGAAAGACTTTGTCTTTGTGGCTGAAAGCCTTTTAAATAGTTTTTCATATCTATGAATGCCAACAAGTTAGATTGAGTGCATTTAAATTCAGTACGTTTAAGTGAACAACTACTTATTCAGAGAGAGGAAATTGTGAAAATGAGTATTTCAGGAGATGAATGTTGAAGAGCGCAAATGTTTCTCAGCATTTTACACGAGATAATTTGCTGGCTTCCTGTGATCTCAGGAACTTAAAAATGTTGCTTGAGGCAATTCAGAAGCTGTAAATAATTAAGTTGTTTTTAGCATGAGAGCATTAGCGCTGGGGTGAAAGTGCTGTTATGGTTGTGCAAAGTTTACCAGTCCCTTGGGGCCCCGCACTTTAGAAACCGAGGAAACACAGAGACCTTTTATAAGCTACTCAACAGAGTAATTTAATTGTCGCAATGACAATTATCCATAAAAAAAAAGGCTTAGAACATTTACATTTTTCCTTAAATTGCTTTCATGTTAATTGCTTGGGCACCACAGTACATTTACTTGTGGGGACATTTTACGCTCATTTTAAGTGACTTCACTGGAGGCCTGTAATGTAAATGGGGGTTAAATGTGTGTGCCTGTAATTCCACAGCCTTTAAAAAGTCACTTTAAAATGCGTTGTGTCGATCTCTGTTTTGGTTCCAGATTTTAACTGGGACCTTTGTTTTCATATCGCTATTTGTTTTGATATTTCCGAAATTCGGAAAAGAAAAACTGGAGACCTTTGAACCTGTCGGCGTGAAAGGCGGCTTTCACCTTTCAGCCGCCTCTCGCAGGAACGCACGAGGTGGCTATTGGCATTTCCCAAAATGCGCGTGGTCCTGCAGGGCCCCGACGGGAGAGGTGTTACGCGTTAGGAGAGCCGCACAGACGGCGGCCCCAGAAGTGCGGCGGTTTTCTGCGCTGCTGGCGTCGGAGGGAAACCGCGGTGGGTTTAATAGACGCGGTAATTCTCCTGATGGGAGATAATGAGGTCGTTTCATCGCAGCCGGGGGAGGGACTGACACTCCAGCGATGAAGCTGGTGCTAAACGACTAGCCAAACTCCCAGGGAGTCTTGCTGGCAGAGACATCTGCTCCGTGCCAGTGCTAAGTGCTCCGACCTGTTAAATATAGCACCGCGGAGCGCTTGTTTACATTAGCCACCGCCGGGCTAATTCATCACGGCTCCCGCGCCATGCTATTTAGGGAGCCCGGCAGCCAGTCCCCCATCCGGAGGCTGAAGCGCTGTCAGTTACCCCTCCAGACACTACTCCTTTTTCATTATTTGTTTATTTTTTTTACTTCTTCACCTCATTCCATCTTGTACCTCTATCTGTCCATCGTCACTGAGATCAGTGAGCAGTAATGGAGTTTACCCGCGGGATGGGGCCCGGAGGGCGGCGGGAAGCCGTGTAATCTCAGCGGGAGTCTGGGTAAAGGCGGTCCTAGCAGGGCCGGAGCAGGGGAAACAGGCTGAAGCGCTGCGTATGGACCGCTCGCAACTCACGGGGAACGTCACACCAGCATGCGACCGGAGTCAGCAGTGTGTGTTTCTGTGTAGTGCGTTACATAACAGGCTGTCCGTGCAAACCTACGCGCTTCCTTAGAGAATACATGAAACGCGTGCAAGTTAAGAATGGTAAAGGTTTATTTGGCGCTTTTATCCAAACCGCTTTACCATCGATGCCTCTCATTCACCCATTCACACACACCACCCTGGGTGTGTCAAAGTGTCCCTGAGCAAGACACCTAACCCTGAAATGCTCCTGACGAGCTGGTTGGTGCCTTGCATGGCAGCCAATCGCTGTTGGTGTGTGAGTGCGTGTATGAATGGGTGAATGAGAAGCATCAATTGTACAGTGCTTTGGATAAAGGTGCTATATAAATTCCAACCATTTACCATTTACCAACGGCGTGCAAGGGACCAATCAGCCGTCAGGAGAAATTGGGGGTTAGGTGTCTCAGGGACACTTTGACACGCCCAGGGCGGGGGAACGAGCCGGAGACCTAAAGTGTGGTGTTGCCGTCGGTGTCATCACCCCCAGCGTTGGGGTTTAACCTGCCTCCTTCATCAGTGAGCGCCTCTGTGGTTGCCTTTCGGGAAGAATCAAAACAACTAAACGACAGTGGGCTTTGTGACAGAGGTCAGGCGTGCGTGGGCTGCTGTTTCTCACACTGTTGCTGAGCCGGTCCTGTAGCATATCCGTCTGTCTGTAATGGGATTCCTCCGTCCGTGTGACAGCTCTAGGGCTCTCTGTCAGCACTTTTATCACAATAAAACGGGTATAACGAATACAGGGCAGGTTCCTAGCCTATGACGCAGAAGTGCTGTTGTACTTCATTTCATAAAAATGGCAACTAGGGCTGGGCGATACGCTAAAATGATAATTATCGAATGTTATAATGCTAAGAACTACCATGTGGTGTATTGCCTTTTCATATTTTTCCTCTTTAACTATACCTGAAGCTATACGACACATCCAAACTTCAGAGGCCGCAATTATTTCTTTTGTGTCACCATGTTAGCTATTGGGTGATAAGACAGCCAATCGACAAGAACGCAGTATGGCTAAGGTGCTGATTTGCTGAGGTGACGTGTTTCACCCAGAAGTGTTTCACACCGCCTCGAAAGTTTATTATGGCATCGGAGTAATCAAAAATCACAGAAAGGACAAGAAAGATGACACGCCGCATGGTGGCGATGACGGTTGATAATGTCGCAGTACGTTACCCGGCCCTGGTGGCATCACAAGAAGGACCCCCCACCCCACGCTCACCGTATCGCCAGAACCGGTCTACCACAGTCGGTATCGGCGCGCCTCTTCAAGCCCGAAGGCCCGGATGAAACGGCATTTTTGTGGGGGAGGAGGACAAAAATGCATGTTGCCATGGAGACTGAAGGCCCGCCCCTCTCTTCTCTCCCTCTCCCTGCAGAGTAGATACGGAGCTGGAGAGCGTGGTGTCAGCGTCAGGCTCCCAACAGGCCCCGGCACTGACGGGAAGAGACTGCTGTCCGCTGGGGTGAGCTGCAGCTTTTCATCTCTTTTCATCACGCTTAAACACACTGCACCTGGATTTAAATAAGCTTCTACCCTTAACTGAGCTTGTCTGGTGTATTTTACTCTCTAAAAGCGCAAAACACACTGGTGGTGGTGGAGCATTGGCTCAATTGCACCAGGCAAGATTAATCGAGCCCAGAGCAGTATTGTAATCTAAAGCAAAATTACGGGTTTGACCCAGGTCTGCTACACTGAGAAGACACTAAGCAAATTGAGCAAACTTATTACACTCACTTTTGTTTATGCCCTTAACTGAGCTAGTCTAGTGTATTAGAACCTATGAAATACTCTCTAAAAGCGCAAAACCCACCTTCTGGTTGGGTCAATTGATCAATCGAGCACAGAACAGTATTTGAATCTTAAGCAATTACGGGTTTGACCCAGGTCTGCTACACTGAGAAGACACTAAGCCAGGGGTCTCCAACCCTGGTCCTGGAGAGCTACAGGGTCTGCTGGTTTTCATTGTTACTCTGCACTTAACTGTAATCAACTGCTCTAATTGATTAATTAACTCACCTCACCTGGTTACCTGGGTCTCAGCAGGGTGCTGATTTTAAGGTGAAAACAAAAACCAGCAGACCCAGTAGCTCTCCAGGACCAGGGTTGGAGAGCCCTGCACTAAGCAAATTGAGCAAACTTATTACACTCACTTTTGTTTTTACCCTTAACTGAGTATTTCTGATGTATTGGAACCTATGAAATGCTCCCTAAAAGCGCAAAACCCACCTTCTGGTTGGCTCAATTGCACCAGGCAAGATCAATCGAGCACAGAACAGTATTTGAATTTAAAACAATTACGGGTTTGACCCAGGTCTACTACACTGAGTAGACACTAAGAAAATTGAGCAAACTCATTTAACTCACTTCTAGGCGGAGAGCCGCATTTTTCCGGAGAGCTTGCACTTTGCCTCCATTCCCATTTTGTAATTTATTCATTTTTGGGACAGTATAGATTATGTGCTCAGAAGCGCAATCTGTATAACTATTACATCCTAAGGGCATGCAATCTGTGTACAGTGGTGTTTCATAACCTTTGGTAACATATTTAAGCATATAGCAAATGCTCTACTAAGTCAGCGCCATCACTGTGTGAATGACCCCCCCCCCCCACAGCACACAGCAGTACAGAAGGTCTACTGTAAAATGGCGGATAGCCAAACAGCGTTCACACACCCTGCAAGCTGAGTGCAGTCAGAAGGCATAACAGGGCGGCCTGCTGATACACGCTCAAGGTTCAGCCTGTTCATTTATTTATTCTCAGAGGAAGGGGGGGTTAGTGGAAATTCATTTCACAGAGCCTCCTTCTCCATTTAAAAAAAAAAAATGTCTTTCAGTTTTCAAATCTATCTGTTAACTGTACTGTCGGAATCAAATCTGAAATGTGCAATACTGTCTGTCATGATTTTTTATTATTTTTTAATTACAATGGAGCTTGTATTGATATTTGAGACCACACGCGCAGAGTCGTTCATCAAGTGGCGGTTTGCTAGCAAAGCACTTTCGCAAACCCATCTTGTTTCCAGAGCCAAGATTCATCTGTTATCTAAAGTGAACATTACACCACTTTTCTGTGCAGAGGGTCCATACAAATCATCAAAATGAGCTGGGTAGGAGCCGGGGATTCTGGGTAGCGTATATTCTCCCGTGTATTTGCTTAATATTTCATCCACTAAATAAGACAGAGTTGCTGGGTCTGTGCCTTGTAATGGCTGTGCGTAATGACACCGCCAGGTGCGTGACATGCTAATGCAAACTATCAACGGAAGAGAAAGATAACCTCCTTTATGATCCAAATGCAATACAAATACAGGAGGGCCCACAGTCGTAACAGGTCCTTTATCTGCTTTATGATTCTCAGCTTCCGGGTGCTTCTGAGAGTATGCTCCCACGATGATTAAACATACTCATAAAAATCGAAAAAGTAAGTAAGCTGAAGACGAGCTAAACAGAGAGCAACGGGCTACGAAGACCCGTTTCCGTTATTGCGCTCGTGAATATTTGACACGCCGGAGCTAAGCTAACTTACTTTCCTTCTTCTCCTCTACCCTGTGAACAAAGAGGACAGAGGAGTGCGTGACAATAAACCAATTACGTGCTAAAAGGAAACCAGAACTTTTTCCATTTGTGTTATCTGATGCTGCTGTGCGCTTTAACTGGCAGTCTGGCGACGGTCTGTGCTGGCCCGTCTCTGCTCTGTGCTGTTCAGTTAGCGACGGCTTCCTCGCTGCGGCGGACCCCTTTGCCCCGACTAACCTCACTTGTCTTTGCCCGCACTCTCTTATTTGCCTGCCGAAGCTTTCTGCAAAGAGGTGTTTGCGGCCAGGCTTTTGAATGTGCTGGAGCACGCCCACCTCATTTCCTCTCCTCTTCACTCCTGAATGAAGGAAACCGCAGTGGGTTGGGCTGGTTAAACTGTAGAACTGGCCACCCAGGTGTGAACGCGCAGGAGAAGCAGTCTTTAGGGTGAAAAGAGGACTCTTTGCAGGTGCCGCTCGAACGCGACGTATTCTCCGGTCGCAGCGGGTTTTTACGGTGAACGGTTCGAAGAGCGCTAAACAAACAGGCCTGGGTCTTTGTTCACCGACATTTCTGCATTTGTAAAGTGCAACATTTCAGCACCTTACGCTGGTTTGCCTGTGTGCAAGAAGCCACACCCTGTAGAAACGGTGCACATTAAACTGTGCGCACGGCATTGAACAGCTGTGTTTGCTGACACGATTCAGATTTCGGACACTATTCGACGATAATACTGCACTGGTGAAACCCCTCACGTACACAATACACAGCTACTGTACACTTACACATTGATTCACTCATACCAAATAATCATATCTACTGAATGACTCATTACGCATCCTCAACTTTGTGAAAATGATTTTACAATTTCAGTTCTACCCTGCGTGCATCATTAGCAGGACCCCCTGTATCTTCCCGCTACCTTGATGAAAGCTTTGCCGCTGTGGTGTGTTTGGTATATAGTTTAATGGGGACTGTCATCGTGTTTACTTTTCTGGCACCTAGCAGACACTCCTGCGCAGCGCGAGTTGCAGTGCAAATGCAAATGCAAGTGCAGAGATCAGGGATCAAAGTGCAGTAATTCCCTAGAGGAGGAACATCATACGAACATTAACCCTTCTCAATTCATTCTGGCGCGCTTTAGGTTTTCTGACTCCATTAAGCCTCATCGTGACAGAGAAGATTTCATCCTATTAATGTACTTCCCATGGAAACAAAACTTTGTCCCAACCCCCCCTTCCCCCAATCCTTCGCTTTGACAACTCCAGATACTTTGTTTTTCATCCGAGTATGCATCTTTTTGTTGCTTTTTCGGTTTTGGTACCAGCACTGCAAAGGGTTGATTTATGAAAATACCAGTTATATATTACTCTAATTTATTTATACTCACACTGGATTTTGCGCGCCTTCTCAGAGAACACCAGGTGGTGGAGCATTGCTCTCCGAATAAGTTTGGGGAAAACTTTTGGAAGCTTAACTTTTGTAGGAGCTCAAGTCAATTAAATCCTCTCTCCTCTCTTGAGGATTGCCTGACACGTTTCGCTGCTCCACTTAGTTAGGGTTAGGGAGTCTTAGCATGTTGAAAAAGTGGCTCCAAAGCTAAAAGTTGGATTTTGGCACCATCGATCAATTACACTTGCAAATGGCAGCATGGGGTATCTCCTGTAATCAAAATTACAGGAGCCTGGCTGATTGTCAGGTGTCAGGATCACTGAACGCTTGTAGCGCAAACAGACTTCTGAGAAAGAGAAATTGGAGGGGAAAATAAAAACCGGAGGGTTATAGTGTTTCGGTGGCGAGAACACACTACGCGCGGCAGTCTCTGCTGCTGACGCCCTGCACAGCAGCACTCAGAGCTGGCTGTAAACGCAGGATTTGGCCAGGGTCCCTTATCTAACCGCTGCAGATCCTCAGCTGTTGTGCCCGCAGATTACAGCTTCTGCACGTCGGAGCGCTGTGAGCGTCGGCGCGCTAAAAACGCTAGAATCAGGCTGCTGATTCGCCATTGTTCACTTCGGGGCCGTCGCTCTTTAGTTGGTTCACGTTCCTACTTTAGGAAGAAACCCTGAAAAGCACAGTGAAAAGCAGGTTCTGCTCCCTCAGGATTGAGCAGGTTTTGTTGTTTCAGGTCTAAGTGAGAACTCATTGAATTATATAAAAATGGCTTTTTAAAGGTGTGTGTGTGTGTGTGTGTGTGTGTGTGTGTGTGTGTGTGTGTGTGAGAGAGAGAGAGAGAGAGAGAGAGGGGAGTGCATGCGTGCATGTGTGTGTGTGTGAGTGTGTGTGTGTGTGAGAGAGAGAAGGGGTTGGGGTGTGGGGTTTAGGGGAGGGGGGAAAAGGTACTCAAACAGTCATAAATATTGCATGAATCTGATTCTGCACAGAATAACTGAAGTGCCTGTTAATTCCGCTCACTGAGAATGTTATTTTTAGAGGGCTGGCAGAGGCTTTTAAAGTTGCAAGGAATTCGTATTCTCCAGATATATTCCCTTACACCAACCGACACAAAGCTCAGACTCTCATGAAAGGATTCTTTAAAACTGCAACCTGCACAGCTCGCCGGTGCTGTCAGAATCAGATATGCTTGGGCCTCCAAACGACTGTGATCAAACTGAGAGGTCAATGCACATCATCAGAAAGTGCTTGCAGGATTTCATTAAGAAGCACAAAATGTAAGCATTCAGCACGATATTAAGGGTGGGTTTAAGCTATCAAGTTTGAGCTGTCTGGCATTTTTGGGAGCTCAAAAGCATATTTGGTTTTAGCACATATTTGGGATGGCAATTTAAGCCAATGGTGAGAGGCTAACGGTCACCCAATGGCCGATTTAGGGACCTGTATGGGTAATATGAGTTTGGAGGTATTTGTTTGAACTTGAGCAGATGTTCCTGTACACTTCAGAATTCAATACTAGCAGTTACAACGTCAATGATGTCAGCCAGTACTTGTGGCATTCATATATACCCAAACCACAACACTCCCACCATGGTTCAGCGATGAGGTGGTATGCTTTGGGTCTTGAGCAGTTACTTTTGGCTGCCACACTTTGCTCTTGACATCACTCGGATACAAATGCCTCCTTGTTTCACCTGTCCACAGCACTTTTATCCAGAACTCTGTGGGCTCTTTTAGGTACTCCTTAGGAGAACTGCATCCAGGCCATCCTGTTTTTGTGGCTAGCTTAAAAACCTGCCGCATATAACCTACTTGGGAAAAAGCTGCTTCCTTCACTGCCAGGAGCGAAGCGATGTTATAGCCTTTTGTATAATTTGACTGTGGAAGAGTATCAGTATAATTTGGCTAAAAATAACCTGCTGGGAACATACAATGCATTGTGTCCTCATTTCCTCCATTTGGTTCGGACTTAATAGAAGTTGCTTTCACACCAGAAAAGATCCAAACCACAGTCCGAATGGTTTTGGACAGAGACCACTTTTTGCTTACGAACCAGAGTGCACATGGCATGTTCACACCAGTCAAAAAGATCCAAACGCATCAACATTACTTCACCAAAATAACCAAAACCTGCCTTTATCTGTATGTCAATGTTGAGGACAGATTTAATTAATTCACCCATCTGTAAATAATAAGTGCAAGAATTAAAGGATTAGTATGCACAAAAAAATGTAATGTAAGACTATCCGTAATGCAACTGAATGACTTTTACAGCCATCTTCATTCCATCCCCCACACTGACCCCTGTGGCACTTTGAGGTATTTAAAGGACGCTGCAGGTGGCATGGAACAACTGATTCCACACATTTCTAATGCAATGGATATGAAGTTCTTCCCCTTTCTTGTCTGGTACATCGAAATGTTTAATGAAAATAAACAACCTGTCATAAAGCAAGCGGCTGATGTTCGTTGCACAGTGGGATTCCTTATGGGGTAATTCCGTTCTAATGAGACGTGATTGTCACGACGGATGAACGGGGCATTAAGAGCACTTTAATTAATCCGTCTGCGAATGATTCACATGCAGCCAATGAAGCCCTCTAGAATCAGGCGAAAGAGAGAGGAAACGTCATCCCGACTGAACGCTTCTCTCTGCATGCTCCCTTTATGAGGCGCTCCAATTGTTCTCTGAAAAATGGAACTACCCGAGGGCAAGGCATTTCAATGGACGTACCAATCGATCAAACCTGATGAGGTCAAAAGGCTGTGATGTGATTGGCATGTCTGTCCAAACCCTGCTCCATATCTACCTCCACAAAGAGCGTTTTGAATGCAGATGGTTGTGGTTTTTCAAGAAAGCCATACGGGATCACCGAATGAAATATAGGATGACATTTAGAATTGACTGAATTACACTGAAATGTGGGACAATAGGTACAAGGCATAATTGGTTTAAGACTCTATTGCTGATGTTTTCTTGTCAATGCACAAGAGAGCCTCTAATGAACATTAAAAATCAGATGAGACAATCAAGATAAAGCCAGCTAGTCAGGTCAATAGCGAGTCGGTCCCTTTCTCGAAACTTTCGCTTCTGCCAACTTCTGAAGGAACTGAAGGGGTAGCTTTTCAAGCTTTGTACACGATATGCTTCACAAGTTGCTTGCACACGTTTTTGACCTAATCAGTCTTGAATTAAGACTGACCTGGATTCAATTAACTTTTCTCTTTTTACACAAATTTAAATTTAAAGGTTTACCTTTTATCTTTGCTATCACAGTTCAGCAGTCAGCAAAATGACTGTGTTTGGAAAGAAGAACTTAAATTTGAAGATCTGAGTACATCTCATCCTAAATGTTCTGTATGCACAGTGGGGTGCAAAAATGTGGGCACCCCTGGTTTAAGTGTCTGTTACAATGAATCTGCATGTGATCAAAAGCAAACCTGAACTCTAAGTTTTGTAACCCTTTTTGATTATTCTTTATAACTTTTTTAAAAGATTATTGCTAAGGCCCAGACCCAGGTGATTTACTCATTAGGGCTTCAATGAGTCAGGCGAGTATAATTCCAGGGCTGAACTTTTTATTGTAAAGCAACTTCACTCCTTCTAAAGTGTCCAACTGCAGTGGCTGTTCTGTCTGTTGTTAACAACCATGGGTTCTGAAACATGCCGCACATGCAAGGAGGCCGAGGAGTATTTCTCAGCTGGAGGTGTTCTACCGGGAAGAATGCTGGAAAATTCCAAAAGCGAGAATTGAAGACTCCTAGCTGGCTACAGGAAACATTTACAAGCAGTTATAGTTGCCCAAAGAGGTTGCAAAGTACTAAATGACAGGGTTCCCAAACTTTTGCAGACCTCCGAGAAAACCTCATAGAATGTTTTTTTAATTATTATTTAGAAACTGTAAAAAAAAAATTGAAATCATAAGTAATCTTGCTTCAAAATTTGAAAAAGGCTTTCTGACCAGCGATGCCCAAATTTTTGCACACTACTGTATGTATGTATGTATGTATGTATGTATGTATACTTATATGTATGTTTCATATGTATATGTGTGTGTATGTATGTATGTATGTATGTCTTTTTGAAAGTGATCACCAGAACTGGTCCCTTTATATTTGCAGTATTTGGTTCTATGAAATCTACCAATAAAATAGAAACCAAACTAGGAAGAAGCTGGGAGAGAGAAAGAGAGAGCATGGCATCTATCTATTAGTGCGGCATAAATATTGCATGAGCTCCAGCCCCACTAAGTAGATAGCATTACTTCCACTGTGTGAGTATATTATTTTTGAACTGTGTCTTGTTTATAGTGAGGCGTGACCTAGTTCCAGTCAGCCTCTCCCTCCATCACGGGCAATCTGGGAAATCTCAGGGCTGCAGTCCCCGCTGAACAATTATAATGTAAAGCAATCCAAATGGAGATGTTTGTAGAAAACAACATGTGTGTAATTAAGGCTTAATGAGCTGTTGTCCACGGTGGAATGCGCAATTAGATTTGTAATAGAAAACTCTGCCTGAATGCCAGGCTTGCTTACAAAGCAGAGAGGGTGAAAGATGTATATATTTCTCTGTGCTGAGCGTGAAATAATGCCCATGCTGACAGCAGGCAGCCTGGGATGAGCTTGGCGTTCATACGGAAGGGCCCTGGAGGGCCGGTGTCCTCCCAAATCAGTGGCATAGGAGGATTTAGAGTGGGTGTACTCCTTGATGGAAATTCAGTATAACGCAACATAAAAATATTTAAGAATTTTCTTTAAAAACAACATATCTTTATTGTTTCATATAAAAATAGCAACATATCTTACACTGCCAATAATTTGTATTTGTCTTGAATATATATGAGTACATATGAACACATACATATGAATAGACGTGATCTCCAGGACAGACCTGCGGCTGAGCTCACAGCTGCAATCAGCCTGTGGCGGTTGTACCTGTGGAAGGCCATCAGGTGGAGAGAGAGAGAGAGACAGTAAGAGAGGGACACAGGCAGATGGAAAGTGAAAGAGAAAGGAATAAGTATGCAACCCTGCCGTTTGTTTTTGGGGGGGGGGGGTTGCATCCGTGTGCATCGTGGAAGCAGTTTGTAGAAGCCACATGAATAACTGGTGGCAGTATCTTGGTTGTTCCTCCTCTTCAGGTGAACAATGGCCCCACACCTCGCTAACCTCAGGAGCCAGATAAGCTACCTGTGGAAGTACGTGGTTGAGAGCAGCAGTGCTCAAGACTTCCTGTCCTGTCCAGACCCCACCCGTTTAAAAGAAGAAGAAAAAACCACCCACTGATCTGAAAGCACAGAGAGAGAGATCAACAGAAAAATAAACAGAGGTTGAAATGGAGAGAAAGTGGTATGGAAGAGAAATGATGAGTGGGAGGCAAAGAAAGAGAAGCAGTCGGAGAGAAACTGGCGGACAGGGAGCAAGAGAGCGAAATGAGACTTGTGAAAGAGCAATAGAAACAAGAATGAGTGAGGAGACTGAGAAACGGAGGAGGAGAAGAAGCAGGGTGAGAGGCACACAGGAAGAGCTGTGGAGTAGGAGAACTGATTATAAACATGGCTGTCTGAAAAAGAGTTGCTTCTCCAAGAGAGTGCCCTTAGACTCCTCCCGTTGAGTGACACCATGATATACAGGTAGCACAAGGGCTTGTAACAGAGCTTATGGTAGGGAATGGCTTTTTGAGGCCTTTATATGAAAGGGGCTACTTTATGACAGGTCAACAGTGAGGAGTACAGTGCTTAAATAAATGAAATGCTGTCGCTGTAGTGGCCAGCGTAAAGAGTGGGTTTGGAAATAAAAGGAACTTATCAAAAGGTAAAATGTTCCTCTGCCCTTCTAACGCGCTAACAGGGCCAACATATTTGCTTGCCTCTGTCACATGATTCCATAAGAGGGAAAAACAATCTGGCTCAACTATTCAAAGTGAAAGCATCAGTTTCCTGAAATAAAACTCAAGAGACGGGAGAAGTTTCAAGTTTCTTCATTCGGTTTGTATTCATCAACTCATTGTACGTGATGAGGGAGGTGGCCGATATTTTCGGTCCGAATGGTTCTCAATGGAAACAGAATGTTCCATTAGAATACACAAGTGGAAATCTTTTGGCACGATTCGGATGTAGCATTAGTATATGCGAGTGGAACTCTTTGGGTGTGATGAAGATTTAACATTAGAATATGTGAGTGGAACTCTTTGGGTGTGACGAAGACGTAGCAGTAGAATACGTGAGTGGAACTCTTTGGGTGTGATGAAGATTTAACATTAGAATATGTGAGTGGAACTCTTTGGGTGTGATGAAGACGTAGCAGTAGAATACGTGAGTGGAACTCTTTGGGTGTGATGAAGACGTAGCAGTAGAATACGTGAGTGGAACTCTTTGGGTGTGATGAAGACGTAGCAGTAGAATACGTGAGTGGAACTCTTTGGGTGTGATGAAGATTTAACATTAGAATATGTGAGTGGAACTCTTTGGGTGTGATGAAGATTTAACATTAGAATATGTGAGTGGAACTCTTTGGGTGTGATGAAGACGTAGCAGTAGAATACGTGAGTGGAACTCTTTTGGTGTGATGAAGATTTAACATTAGAATATGTGAGTGGAACTCTTTGGATGTGATGAAGATGTAGCATTAGAATAAGTGAACAGAGCTCAGAGCTCTCAGCTGTGTAAGTTTACTCTGGCTCTGCTAGCTGCAGATCTCTTCCTCTTCATTCCTGCAGTAATCTTGTGGAATTCGCCAGTGTTTCTCTCTGCCCCCTTCGGTTGAATATATTTGCATTTTAAGTGCGGCCTAACCCATCAGTTTATTCTTTCTTTTTTTACTCATCTTCTCTCAACAGGGAAATTATTGTGTGTGACCATCCTTGAATTTCAGCCTGGGAGAAAAGGGGTAGGCAAATCTGGTGGATCAAGTGGACTTTCAGTCTGCAGTCGGAAGGTTGTTTGGTTAAAATGCTGCGATTGGTCAGCACGTCAGCATGGGAGGGGTCGGAGGTTCGGCATTAGATGATAACCATGCTTCAGTGCACTCAGAACAGCTGCATTTAAACATCGAGCTGTTCTCTCCACAGGAGGTGGGTGTCAGATGGGTGGCGCTGCCTGTAACATTAATTCTGTTGCTTTGAAACGGTTTATTTTGCCTTCTCTGTCGCCTGTTTAATTTAACTCTACTATACTAACAAAAAAGAAAGCACAGTCATTTTGATGTACTTTTGTGGGATTTTTTATTTATTTAGTTTTAGTGGTTGATAGAGAGTGTGGTTTAGTTTGATGGAGGCAGATACAGAGAGAGAGGGAGATAAAGAGGTGGAGATGGGGTACAGAAAGGTGCAGAGATGGATTGAGAGACTTCCCTATTGTGTTCTGCTGAGCTCATAACATGTACTCTCACAGCTCGACCCTTTCATTATGAAACCATTCAGACACACACACACACACACACACACACACACACAAAGTCTCTCTCACAACCCCCCCCCCCCCCCCCCACACACACAAGCACAGTCTCTCGCACACACACATCCCACACACAGACACACACCCCGTGCACTACACTCACGCAAAACACAAGCTTCCTGAGCATTCTGCAGTCGGCCCTTTTTACAGTTCTGCATCACAGCTCACAACTGTAGTGTTTTTATTTTATTTTACTCAGACTGCAGGGTGGAGCTGAAACATAGCCCGAAGATGAGGAGCTGATTGCGCAGAAACGTGAAGCGGTTAGAGTCTCTCTGATGAGCCAGCGTACAGGGGCCGTGATAGGTTCAGATCCGCCATTAGATTGTGCTCGTGAAGCCGCCGTCGATGGCAACAGTGCAATCAAAATGTTGTGGGGAGAGGACTTCGCCTAATGACTTGGACCGATGACAAGTGGACCTCGTGATCAGAGCGGACCAGAAAAACAAGCAAACAAATGCGCAAAAAATGGAAAGCAAATCAGTAAAGCTGGCTGCAATATGTTAACATAAATAGCTCCGTTTTATTTAGTGCGACACATTGCCAAAGAAGACTCCAGAATGCTGATCCCTAATGCCAATCATCATTTCTTTTTCGTTTCTTTCTCTTTTTTTAACACAATTTATGGAATATTTTGCTCTCATTGCAAGTGCAGTGCATGGCTTTGGAGTATGACTGATATAATGCAAGACTGTCTCTTTGGCAACAAATGATTCCGGAGACACACTAATGGCTCCTTATGAAAAAAACATTAAAAAAGATGAAACAATAAAGTGTACCTATGAAAGTTTGAAGAAAGAAAGATTAGAAAAAAACTGAGATGGGAATGATGGGGACCAGCCAGACAGGGCGGTAGGAGTTGACAACGGCGGTAATGGTTCCCCCCAAAATCACCGCCATGACAAGTGACAAGCAAACGGAAAGAGAGGCGGTTTTATCAGGAAGCTGGATGGGGGAATTGATTAGTTAGCATTCAAAAAGGATATGATTGTCAAGGCAGGCACTTGACTTTCAATTGCGGGGATAAAAAGGAAGTTCAGATCTTGTGTTGTGGTTGTAGGGGGTGGGGGGGGGGGGAAGGTGGGGACGACTGCTTTGTGAAGCGGTGACATGTGATGAACATGAAGCCTCGTTTGCGTCTCTTGTCTGTTCAGTGTCGGTTGTCGAAGTGCTGGGTAAGCGATCCGGTTTTAGGCTTTGGTCTGTGCTCTGGCAGGTTTCCATTAAAAAGGGTGCTCTGAAAATGTGGGTCTGGCAATTGTGTCTCTCCCCTCCTCACCCCCCTTCACCTCCAGCTGTGGTGGTCAGCCCCCTTAGGCCTTCTCGGAGGTCTGCTTCTGTACCCTACTGGGCCCGAAGGTATACAGCTATATTTGACAGCATAGGAGCGGCAAACGTATTATTGTCACATTTAAATCGTGATTAACTGATTATTGGTGCACCGAATATTTATTGGCTGATATCCAGCATTTTCACATATCAGGTATCAGCTATCCTGTTTTAAAAATAAGCAGCCAAAATGTGTCCTTATAACTGCTATTGCTGACAAACTAAAAGCAACAAGCTACTGTCCAGGAAGTGGTCAAGTAGCAGGGCAACATCTGGAGAGGGTTTGTGAGGGCTAGCGATCTGCAGTTGGGGTATCCTGTTGAGAATGCTGGAGTGGGTGTTTTTGAGGGGAGACGGGAGACGTTTCACAGCTGGGACTGAGCACATGGTCCGACATATGGATGTGTTTGGGCTCCAGGGTTTGTTGAAATTGTGTTATACAGTGAGGGAAGTTGCCAACCCCCACTATTTGTTTGTGCTACAACAGCATATGCCGCCCCTACTCGAACCAGCAACCAAATTTGGACATTTTTTATTTCTAGTGTTGCCCATGGCTAAAATGGCATACCAGCACCGGACTGGTCAGGTCTTGTAGCTGCTTTGGAATGGACAGCGGTGGTCGAGAGATGATGGTCTCTGTTCTGTTTTAGTCACTCTGTTTTGCTCTTTTGCACATGTTAATTCCTCAGAGGGTGAAGTGAAATCAATGGAAGCTGGAGAAGTTGGCCGCTTAATGGAAGAATTAGAGAAATTAACATTTTCAGTGGGTCACACCAGCACACTGTAACCGTGCAGAGGATTGCTTGGCAAGACACAGCATGATTCTGTGAGAGGCTGCTAACTTTGATTCAGGGGATCAAGACTACAGCTCCTTATCAATCACACACTAGCATTTGCTGTAAACCGTCTGAACCGTGTGTGTGTGTGGGTGGGGGTGTGTGCATGTGTAAGGGTTATTTTGCTTCCTCACAAGTTTATCATTCCTTCCAGCCACAGATGAGCTTGTGATGTTCCTCAGGTATCAATAAATTGACAATTTCTAAAATGATTTTTCTGTCAAGCTTAAGAACAAAGAGCATTACAGATAGGTCATATTTTGGACTAGTATAGAGCAGAGTGCATGTCTGGTGCGATTCCTTTGAAAATGCTGAATTTAATTTTGCACTTTTCGCTGAAAGTTAAGGACAGAGAGTTCTGCAGTTGAGTTGAATTACAGGCTATGTGCGCTGTACACAAGGTCTGGATCTTATTTTTTCCTCAGCAACAGCATCACAGGACTGGATTCTTTCCTGTATTTCCTCCTCTGTGTATCGATTTTGGAGCGGCGGCTCTTAGTCACAATAGACAGATATATATATATATATATATATACATGTGCATATATACGC
This sequence comes from Conger conger, assembly GCF_963514075.1. Lineage (NCBI taxonomy): Eukaryota > Metazoa > Chordata > Actinopteri > Anguilliformes > Congridae > Conger > Conger conger. Next base: position 16,905,965 of record NC_083769.1, read on the forward strand.
TCTCTATTAGTAAGAGGCTTGTTTGAAATTAGATAAAATGCTTTTTAGTATCTTTTCTCAAAACCAAGCACACAAATTAATAGTGACTGGATTTAATAGAGGCTGCAGTAGTGCTGATTATCGGTATTGGCTAAACCATGTAAAGTAAGATGAAATTTTCATTTGAATTCTATAAACAAATTTTTTTTTTCTGCTTGCATACTTTCAGCCCATTTGATTCTTCTTTTCAACCAGTCTGCCTGAAGTTATCCCGACATTAACAATGGTCCAAGCAATTGATTTTAGGGACATGATTTATAAAAATGCACATCATGGCTATCTCTTTTCCCTTGGTAAGCAGGGAACATTAAATATTCCTAGATAATGTGCCTGGGACACATGCTTTTTCAGAAAGGAGAAAATTATTCTTTGAGGTATAGTGCAGGCCGTTAAACAGTTTAAAGCATTGTAAATGGTGTTTAGTCTTGGCGTCATGTTGATTCCATTACCGATGCACTAATTTATTTACAAATTGAACCAATTGTGATGCAATTGCTGCCTAATAGATGATAGATATGTTGACTTGTGCTCAACAACAGAAGGGTGGCCATCTTGGGTTCCTCTGCATGATGGGAAATGGTGTTTTGTTACAATGCGGTAAGATTCAACGTGATGAAAATAAACACTCTCAGTAGGTGCTAGCTTCAGGCCGTTGCCTTAAGGCCTGTCGATGTTAAATTCTGCGGCCGGCTGGCGTGCGGCACTTAGCGTTTAGCCTCTTCGGTGCGTCCCGCTGCAGGGCAGGAGCGGGCTGTAGGGCGGGCTGAAGGCCAGCAAGGCAGATGGGCCGATCGGTGTTATCAGCTGTGACAGCTGTGCTTGTTTAACTCTGCGTGCCGGAGGTCCGGAAGGGCCGCCGGTGCGATCAATACCGGCAACACACTCGAACATGAAACATCGTCGATACCTCCGGCGCAGCTCGCACGTGTGGCTGGCCGAGTTCAGAGGCACATGAACCGTCAACAACAAACACCCCCTCCCCCGGTGCCCACCGCGCGGAGGAGAGTCAGCAACAAACACCCCCTCCCCCAGAACCGACTGCATAGACTAGAGCAACATCGGGTCCCCCGGCTGGGGAGCTGACTGAGCCACACAGGGCCCCCGGGCTCTGCACTGACACATTCACACCCCTGTACCCTGCACTGACACTGTTCATGCCCTGTACCCTGCACTGACACATTCACACCCCTGTACCCTGCACTGACACTGTTCATGCCCTGTACCCTGCACTGACACATTCACACCCCTGTACCCTGCACTGACACTGTTCATGCCCTGTACCCTGCACTGGCACTGTTCATGCCCTGTTCCCTGCACTGACACATTCACACCCCTGTACCCTGCACTGACACTGTTCATGCCCTGTACCCTGCACTGGCACTGTTCATGCCCTGTTCCCTGCACTGACACATTCACACCCCTGTACCCTGCACTGACACTGTTCATGCCCTGTACCCTGCACTGACACTGTTCATGCCCCTGTACCCTGCACTGACACTGTTCATGCCCTGTACCCTGCACTGACACTGTTCACGCCCTGTACCCTGCACTGACACTGTTCATGCCCTGTACCCTGCACTGACACTGTTCACGCCCTGTACCCTGCACTGACACTGTTCATGCCCCTGTACCCTGCACTGACACTGTTCATGCCCTGTACCCTGCACTGACACTGTTCATGCCCTGTACCCTGCACTGACACTGTTCATGCCCTGTACCCTGCACTGACACTGTTCATGCCCTGTACCCTGCACTGACACTGTTCATGTCCTGTACCCTGCACTGACAGCGTTCATAGTGGGTTTTGGTGGGGAGGACGAGGGCAGTGTCCCTGCCAGAACGAGACTGTAGAATTGGGTTTGCCCCAAGGAGGAGGGAAATATACAGATTGGGAGGGGTTTGCCCCAAATTAAGCAGTGAATAAAGCTGCTTCCATATTTTCAGTTATGCTCCTTTTTAAAAAATCCTGCAAGGAATGCAGCATAGGGTTTCAGAGAGCCATTCTTTCAATCCCTCTTCCCTTTCATTGTTTTTTGGTTAGATTTTCTGTTTGTATTAATCCTTGATTCAGCACTTGTGATGATTCCAGGCTAAAAATAGGAAAGACATCCACATCCACGCAGTAGGATTCCTTTTTTCCTTTTTTAAGAGCCTACCGGAGAGACCGAGACGGTGGTGCGACACGGCATTCCCACGGTATCCCAGCGCAGTATCCCAGCACAGTATCCCAGCGCAGTATTCCCGTGCGGTATTCCCCGGTGCCCTGCCCTCTCCTCGGCCGGCTGGTCTCCGCGGGGACTCCGGCGGGAGCGATTACACAGCGGGGTCGGCCCCGGGGCCGGCCGGGGCAGAGCGGGGTCTGCGTGGATCATTAGCACGGGCCCCGCGCTGGGACCGCGGCCCCAGTCTGCCCTAAAACGACCCGAGCGGCCGGCTCGGGCGGGATAGCGGAGCCGCGGCGTAAAAGCCATTAACCCAGGTTAACCCGCGGACCCCCGGAGGCCTAAATTAACCCCCATTTGTACCGCGACTTAACCGTATTGGATGGTTAATTACAGACACCGTCACCAAAGTAATTCTGATTGACTCCTGCTCTTAGCAGGAGTCGATTCCGTCTCCGGCGGAATGCTCGGCTCTAACAATGCCCAGGCCAAAAAAAAACGACAAATTAGGACGGTGTACCTTCCTGCGACACTTTACACAATATTGTTTTGATTACGTGGGGAAAATGAGACATTGGTGTACAGCATAAATGATCGCAACTGACACGGCCTTAAATTTATTATTTCATTTCACCACTGGCTAAATCAGGCCCTGCATTAAAATAAAAGTATAGAACCTTTTTCTTCATCCTTCTGCTCGAATCAGCCTGAGAGATACACAAGAGAGAAGAACCAAGTAAATCGTGATAATAAGATTTTTTTTTTTTTACATCATACAGGCTCACTCGGTAGGGCAGCACAGAGAGGAACCTGACATTCGCACCATGGGCACACGATTTCAGGCGAATTATGGAACAATCTTCTAATGGGTGCGAGTGATCGAATATTCCACACTGGCAGAACAGAGTGTGCTATCATCTCCGCTGCTATAACAAGGCTCTATTGATTCCTGCAGCTGTGGGGTGGACTGTCTATCGCTCCAGCATCTCCTAATAGAGCCTGCCGGGGCCTAGGCAGCGTGCCACTGCTGGAGGTTCTGAAGGCTTCATTTTCCGGGGGCTGCAGAGCCACGAAGCAAGGTATTGCATTACGGACACGAGGGCCTTTTTAAAAACAACCGTAAGCCGAAGCAGATTTTAGCTTCCGCGCCCTGTCAAATACATTGCGTCCTACCTTTGTCTCGACGGGACTGAATGCTAACAGCGACAGCCGTTAGCCGCCATACCGCCAAACTGTGGCTCGTTCAGCGGGTTTGCTTTTAACGACCGGTTAACAGCGGCCAGCTCCAGACCCTGGGCGTAAGCCATTCCACCTGTATCGCTAATGCCTTAACTGAAGTAATTATCGGACCTGGAGAAATCGCACAAATGTCGTTTCAGCTGTCAGTCACCTGCTCTGAAACCTGCCTGGCCCCGAATCGGCTGTAGGAAAGGCCACTACCGCGATGTGTAATTAACAAAAAATGATCGCAACAACAGAATTTTCCATCTTCCAGCTGCTCTTTCACTACCAGGCCACGGATACGAGTTTCTTTGAAATGCAAACTGGGAACAAAGCCCTGAATGCAGCCGTGTCCCCCAGGAGAAATCAAACGGCCTGGGGTTCTGCAGGCACCCAGCTCCCCCCCCCCCCCCCCGAACCGGAGCCCGTAACGAAAGCCCCGATTCACTTACGCTGATTGACAGGCCGGCTCCTTTACCCGTGATTCAGCGAACGAGACAACTGGACCCATCTGTTTCCCATCAGCGGGAGCCCTGGGCCTCCGCTCAGTCAAAGCGCCACCCGATTGGTCCTTCAGTTCGAGTGGCTTACTAACGCCAGCGTCGCGTCTGCTGGGTCACATGGTTCATTACTCGCTCGACACAATGAGCAGGATGGCCATTGAAATCAACAAAAACACACAAATTGCTCATCTGACATGAAAATTGACACTCTGCATTCCTTTCTCGAAAGCTCAAAGTTTCGTGAGATGAGATTGAATAGAAGGCAGCGGGTTCAACAGTGAGCATCTGAGGTTTTGGGACGCGTGCTGGCTTTGCAAGTGTTCGCGAGCGGTCGATTTCAGATTGAGGGTCCTGGCCAGGCCTCATAGAAGGTTCCAGAATGGAGTCTCTGGATCAGGCTTCAGGTGTCTGATTGTGTGCCAGGTCTGCTGTGACTGACAGGAAATGCTCTGATTGGACCTCAAATCATTGGATCCTTTCACTGATTAAAGACCAGAAGCGGCGTGTGTACGTGTGTGTGTGTGTGCGAGCGTGCATAACGTGTATGTTTGCCTGTGTGGGGAAATTCCTGTTGGTTCTGGTATCTTGCTTGAGTCCTTTTTCCCTGCTGGTTTTCATTACAGTGGAGTTTCATGGATCCGATTCACCACTTTTTCCTGCTGCTAGATTGGGCTCCTTCTGTTGAGGTAGACAGCTCTTTCTCTTTCATCTCTCCCTCCCTCTGTCCGTCTCTCCCTCATTCTCAGCTCTTTCTCTCTCTCGCCCTCTCTCTCTGCTGACAGCCTCCCCCCCCCCAACACATTTGGCCATGTGCTTCCACATGCAGCACACGTGAAAATAAGTGTACAGCAGTGGTCAGAGCTACAGTAGCCCTTTAATGACAAAAATAACAGCAGGCATGAGTTATCACATCTACCCACTAAAGACTAGAGATTCAAAACCCTGATGTTATGTGCAATCTTTCACCAGCTGTGTGAAATGCCCACACACCCACACCCATGCATGCACCCACAAGCCCACACACACACACACATGTATGCACCCACAAGCACACACACGCACACACACACACACACACACACACACATACATACACACACAAACACACACATACATACCCACCCACACACATACACACACATATCCACACACACACACACATATGCACAAACTAACACACACCCGCATACACATACACACAGAACAAAGTGGCAGTGGACCCTAAATGGAAGCAATTTACCCCCGCCCATCATGTAACACAGGGCTCCACGGACCGTAACGTTTTCTTTTGCTCTCAGCATTCCCATACACACTTCTACAGAGCAGCGTATCTTCTTATTGGGGCAGTACATGGCCCTGCGAATACACACGTTTATATGGCTTCTCTGCACAACAAACTATATTCTGGGTGTACTAACACCAACTGTGCAAACCCATCTACTCCTTAATGCGTTGCATTCTCAGCCTCCGTAACTTTGTGCTGTAGGCTTACTGTACGTATGGGTACTGCTACAGCAGCTGCAGTGATCCCGCAGGCAGTGGAAGAGTTTGTGTTAGAACCCTGTGACGGCGCGGTGACTGGACTCCACCTGGACCATCGGGGGTGTCAGACAGAGAGGGCGGCTCCTGTTCCTTTTATACCGCCTCGTAACCTGGCTGTCCGCTAGAACCAGAGAAAACGCATCGGGGGATTTGTTTGAAATGCAAACACCATCCTGACACAAACACAAAACAAGAGTATCGTTCCAGGAGTCACCGATTGGAAGAAATAACTGTTTGACAGGCGATGGGGGGGGGGGGGGTTTGCTTATCCCACTGTTGATGGAACTCTGTGGCCGTTTCCCCACTATATAGGTCACGTTATGTCAGGCAATAAGTCCAATTACAATCCTCAGCTGAAATGACAAAACCGACCCCGCCCCGCCCCCTCCCTCCCAGCTCCATCGCCACGGTTACGAGCTACGCGCCGTTATATAACCTGAGTGTCTGCGCCTGTGTTTTTCTCACACCGCACCGTCTCCCTCTCTCTCAGAAAATGGATAGAGCACTCCATGCACACTGTAGGACTCATTTCCTTCTGATAGGGAAGGAGAATCGGAGAAAGTACGCCAACGTGTGCCCCTTTACACCGGGGGAACACACCCCCCTCCCTCACCAAGACTCCTGGTCTGACACGCCCAGGCACCCCTCAGAACAGACGGGGTGTATTAACACGGCATTAAGTAATAACCTAAGTGCAGCTCGTCGAGTAAACGTCTACTTAATCCGGCTTGATTTATGCCCCGTTTACGTCGAACCTACAAGGAAATTCCCCCCAACTGGGCTTTTATCCCTGTCCGCACCCCAGCCCTTCTTTCCGCTGGCTGTCCTTTTGTGTGAGACGTTGAAACCCAGCTCTCCTTTCCGCTCCAGTGTGCAGCGGTAATGGCCGCCGCCACGTTGAAACATCCTCTTCATGTGGCATGGCGGTGTCGGCCTGCTTTATTATTGGATAAACCCCTCCCGCGCGCCCCGCGATGATGTGTGGGGGGCCGGCCGGCTCGGTTCCGGATTATTCTCTCAGCGCCGGCTGCATCTCGGGCAAAACGCATTAGAGCGCCACTCACAGCTTATATAGCCTGGGGTTAAACACAAATTATATCATTCTTGTCAGCCAATCAAATGAGGGTGACCCCCAGCGACCCCCCCCCCCCCCCCCAATGAGTCAGACCTGGGATGATATATGACACGGCTCAAAGGTCCTGATTTTAATCTGGGGTGACGTCTGATCAGATGAAGGTGACCCCTGACCTCCCCGCTGGAGGAGAAGTGTGTGTAGAGTGAGGGAGAGGGTGAGGGTTGAGAAAGGGAGAGGGTAAGATGGCGGGGAGAGAGGTGAGTGAAAGAGAGAGACTGGCACGTGGTGAGCGAGAGAGAGAGACTGACACAGGAAGGGAGCGAGGGGATAATCCAAGATGGAGAGTGTAGAAGGGTGTTCTGTTGATTCAGGGACATGGAGGTAGGTCTCAAAATTGCAGTTTGAAATGCATGTAATATTCATGCAGAGCCATATAGGAGTGTGAAGTGTACGGCAGACCCGTAATGAAGGCCATAGTGGGTCTCCTCTTTCCATAGTCCTCATGTGTACCAGTGATTTAAACACGGTTGGCCCCCCTAGAACCGGACATTTTAGGCACTGTAAAATCTCCACAGGGAAAATTCCAGCTCCGGCCTAAAAAGGTATAGCGGAAAATATTCAAATATTCTGAGTTTAAACCCGTTAACCTTTTATACTGAAGCAAAACAGAGCAATTACTCCCGTGGTGATGTGGCAATAATCCAATGATTCAGAAGTAGCTTTCCTCTTCATTGATCCCCATATCCCTCTTTTATACCCTAATAAAAAATAAATACATTTTTAAAAAATCAGCACTTACTATGACTATCGTTTACGTTGTTGACTGTGCTACATGCGTGTTTTTTTCCGTTTACGGTATGGATCTGGTGCTTTTCACTTGTTGTAAAAATGTCAAATGGACGAGTAGCAGCAGGTCACAGAGTGGTGGAGGTGCTCCAGAGCGCACCGCTGCAGACCAATCACGGGCTGCTGCCAGGTCCCGAAAACACCATCAGTCCGTCGGACGCTTGGCGACAGAGTCTCGTAATGTCATTTCACTCGGATGAGTACGCTGGAATGTGCGGTTGTAATGTGTTGAACGCCTTCAGATCGTTAGTTTAGGGCTGCACAATGCCGTTATTGCTATTATTTCCTGTAGTGTCTGAGACTGCTGAAGGGGTGCTTCAGAAATAAAACTTTTCAAAATGTCCATTTGCTAAATCTCTTCTGTTCACTCAAACGCCACATATCACTACTGAGTGACTTGCTGTGTTGTGTACTGTGTTTTCTTCACCCGTTTGCAAAGCTAAATTGACAGACTGATTATCAAGAACGTTTCTCAGCTAAATTGACAGACTGATTATCAAGAACGTTTCTCAGCTAAATTGACAGACTGATTATCAAGAACGTTTCTCAGCTAAATTGACAGACTGATTATCAAGAACGTTTCTCAGCTAAATTGACAGACTGATTATCAAGAACGTTTCCCAGCTAAATTGACAGACTGATTATCAAGAACGTTTCTCAGCTAAATTGACAGGCTGATTATCAAGAACGTTTCCCAGCTAAATTGACAGACTGGTTATCAAGAACGTTTCTCAGCTAAATTGACAGACTGATTATCAAGAATGTTTCTCAGCTAAATTGACAGACTGATTATCAAGAACGTTTCTCAGCTAAATTGACAGACTGATTATCAAGAACGTTTCTCAGCTAAATTGACAGACTGATTATCAAGAACGTTTCTCAGCTAAATTGACAGACTGATTATCAAGAACGTTTCTCAGCTAAATTGACAGACTGATTATCAAGAACGTTTCCCAGCTAAATTGACAGACTGATTATCAAGAACGTTTCTCAGCTAAATTGACAGGCTGATTATCAAGAACGTTTCTCAGCTAAATTGACAGGCTGATTATCAAGAACATTTCTCAGCTAAATTGACAGGCTGATTATCAAGAACGTTTCTCAGCTAAATTGACAGGCTGATTATCAAGAGCAGTGCATAGAGTGCGCACATATTAGTGAAAGTCATCCCCTCCTCCGCAGGTAGGGTGATATACGCGTCCACTCCGACAAAAACATTTTCTGATATTTTGTTCTGACACAGGCCTACTTATTAACGCGGTACGCATACGGTTTGGAAGTGAGCGCAGGTGGTTCAGGACCTCTTGTCGAAACGGCTGCTCTCAGGTCAGATCTCGTGGTGCGGCTGGCAGGTAGCGGCGAGGTTAATTGAATCATTTAACGGGAGGCTAAAAGGACGCGCGTCGTTACGTGTCTGCCAAGTAGCTGCCCGTGAGTTATACTCAGCCTGCTATCCTGTCCAACAGCTGGGCAACTGCTGCTGTGCCTGGGGTTATGCTCTGTCCTCTGGGCCGCAGACAGAGCGTATCGCCGAAGATTTGAGTCAGCAACCCCCCTGTGTTAGCGTCCCATCGCTGATTTCAGCCCTTAAACACTTCACAGACAGGGCAATCCGTCACATTACAATATAGTGACAGCATTACATGTCGATTTTCTGCCCTTGTGTTGGGCTAGGGAATTTTTAATGAATCATTGTTAATGGATTATGCTTAGCAATTATAATGCACCTTTCACAATTTTAAAAGTGCACTACAGTGAAGAGATGTTCACCTCAACCTCCACCAATGTTTTTTTTTTTTTTTTTTACATACCTTTTAAAGAACAATGAGTGAACTGGATTGGATTATTGGGCATTGTTTATCAAATGACGATATCAAGATGTGTAATGCAGGGTCTAAACATCAGCACTAGTATGTCATAAAAGAAGGATAAATATCATGCATAACATCACGCCATCACGGTTAATTTATCTGTCCGTGGGTGCACATCACCTGATGAAGGCCAGCCTGGTGAGAACATGGGGTCTGTTTGTGGCGCTGCATATAACTGCATGTTGGGAGCACGGGACTATGGGATATTTCCCCCCGACTCCAGGATACACATTAGGCCTGCGCTTCAACCCTCGGAGAACTTGGAGCTTATCGCATTAGCGGGCTCAAGTTACCCAAATTTGTAAATAGCATGAAAGGCATAAATAATGCAGGCCTCAGTCGCTGGAAGGACGCGGACGTGACTGGAGGCGTAGGGTCGGCGTAACAGGAGATCACCTGTCAGAGCCCATCCTGAGGGGGCTTTGCGATTGGCCCGTATCTCCCAACGCCACTTGCCATAAAGAGAGAGGTTCAGATGCCTATCACTTCAGGGGTTTTGGGAGTTGGAGAATGTGCCCCATTAATACCATGCCCTGTTCTGAGAACTGATATGTAGTGTGCACAGGACACAGGAGTCTCTAATCTCCAACACTGTATATTGTATCATGCATTATCTAAACATGTTACACTACAAGGGACATTGAATAAAATTACAATAACATTTAAAAAAATATTTTCACTGCAACACGTCATCGTTTCTGTCATCCAAGGCACCTGTATTGTGTATTATTTCTGCCAGGGCTCAGGAGAACTTAGTTAATATCAGATCAAATTAGGATATTCTGTAGTCATTCAAGAGATTTCTTTCTTTAGTTTGTCAAAAGGAAATAACATTGCAGGCCTGGTATTTCCCAGAAAACTCAAATCCCAATTTGAAGGTGACGGCAAAGGGGATGAATGAGAGAGATGAAAAGTGATATTTATTTATTTTATCTCTGTGTTCAAATGTAGGGGGGTGAGAACCAGCTGCTAAAATCACAGTTTCTGAAGCTTCTGGAGTCCAAACACCCAGCACCCGTGCCAGACAAATGAAGTCTGGGATGGGGGGTGTTTATCTGTCTGCAAGGCCCCAACACTACTCCTTAAACATGGCCACCACCCCTGCACCCTGCCTAAAGTCAACACTGTAGGAGGAGGACTCACAGTTTGGTCTTCAGGGTAATTTATGTAGGGTTATGCACTCTTCTGGATAATTTACAGAGGGTTATGCACTCGGTTAGGAATTTCACACAAATGAACGGGCGAGACACCCAGCGTTTAGCTTAGATAAACTCTCGAGGGGCAGTGGCAAAACATCTGAAAACTGCAGCCTGGGTCGAGCTGTGATACAGAACCACGATCTTCAACAGGCCCATCGGGTCGACAGATGAGTGCAGATTAGCTACGATGCTCATTTGTCACTTTCCACAGCGATGCATTTCACTGTATGGTGCACAGTGTGGCCGACGATTCCCGGAGTGTCTTTAGCTAGCCGTGGCGCGTGAGTGCTCGACTTATAGGCTTCCCCCCTCCACGTTGTATGATCCATGCAGATCTCGCATTGAGCCCCGGGGCATGAGGATCCCAGCACCTAATGCCCTTCCAGCCATCCGGCTGTTATTTTCCATCAACAGCATCCGGCGAGAAATACAAAAACCGATAAGCTGAGATGGACGAAAGCGCCTTGAACTCTCCGTAGTGCCCTTTTAAAGACTTAAAGCAGAATAATCTGTATGAACTTATTTTTCATTCCGCTACACTCGCTGCGGTGGCACTGCGGATTTAAGGGTCTGAGTAGTTTTGATATTTATATTACACTTTAAGGCATTATTGTATATGAGAACGTTGTATTTCCCTGCATGGAAGCCAAGGTCACAGCTGATTGAAATATAATAAAAGTGTAGACATCTGCTCTAATGCTCAGGGAAGTTCAATCTATTTTAATGCAACTGCGCTGTACACGCTGATGAATCTGGCAGAAGCACCCTTGTGGTTCAATTACAGTAAATCAAAACTGTATTCTTATTACCATAGCTTTAATGAGGACAGGAGGAAGGGAGAGAACAATGAGGTCTCACTTCACTTGCTTTTTTTTCTCTCGGTTTGCAACTCAGTTAGATCTTAAATCCAATGACATATGGAAAAAAGGGATTGTGGGATGTTCACGTACGTGTGTGTGTGTGTGTGTGTGGGTGAGGTGTCCGCATGCGTCCTGTGATTACATGGGCACTTGCATTGCCATAGAGGGAAAGATGACAAAGGCTCCATATCTTTCATTATTTTATATGATACATTTCAAGTGTTTTTTCCAATTCAATGAAAGAGAATTTGAATTCGGAGCTCGTATTGGCAATGAGTTTTGAAAGCTTCTTCCCCAGTGAGAAAGGGAGATGCGAATTTGAATTAAGGGCTTGATCGTGGGTTGTAGAAGCACCTGCAGTGTTCAGCTGTGGATAATAGCAGGTATAATTTGGGATATTGACTTAATTATGGATGCCGGGTTTGAACGGATTATTTGCTGCCATCCTGTACATATTTGAGCCTTTAAATTAAAACTTGAGTAAAAATAGGTGGCAACCCTTTACACAATTTGCTCCCAATTATCAAAAATATTTTGGCATTGAGTATTTTAATTTCTGCAGTGGTGGTTGGTTACTGTAAATTACTGTCCCCTACCCTACCCCCTTCACACACAGTCACAGTCTCTCCCACACATACACACACACACTTATTTGTGAAAAATCACAGGTTTTTGGAGCCGTGATAGAGACTATTAATTCAATTTGTATAGCACTTTTCTCACAGGCCAGAAACTCTGTGTTTTACAGTAATGAGGCAAATTGCCTCAATGTATCCTATTCTGGGCTCGACTCGGTCAACATTGATGTCACACTGCTATATACTCAGTGAGCACTTTGTTAGATATTTATTAGACATATTTCTTAGACTTATTAAGTCTTCTGTTGCTGTAGCCTATGAATTTAGAGGTTTGTTGTGTGTTCAGAGATTCTCGTATGCACACCGCCTTTGTAATGTGTGGTTATTTGCGTTGCTGTCACCTTCCTGCCAGCTCGCTGTCTGGCCCTTCTCCTCTGACTTTGTTCATTAACAAGGCCTTTCTGCCCGCAGAGCTGTTGGTCACTGGGCGTTTTTTGGACCATTCTCTGCAAACTCTAGAGACTGTTGTAGGTGACAATCCCAGGAGATCAGCAGTTTCTGAGATACTCAAACCACCCTGTCTGGCACCAATCATTCCAAGGTCAAAGTCACTTTGAAATTTGGTCTTAAAAACAGCCTCCTGCCCACATCTGCATGCTTTTATGCATTTAGTTGCTGCCACATGATTGGCTGATTAAATATTTGCATTAACAAGCTGGTGTACAGGTCTACCTAATAAAGTGGTCACTGAGTGTACATGGTTGGCAGAGAGGAGCAGAAGTCACCATGTACAGATTATTGGGATTAAAGATGGGTTCTAATCCCGCTTGAACAACAGCAGATCATCTAGGTGATAAATACATCACTCACTTCAACCGATCAGGTCTGTTTGATGCGTGACCATCAAGGTCAGCTTTAAACCCCTCCATGGTTCCACTTTGGAGGTTTTCGAGATGTCTCGACCTAACTCGCCCTGCTGTAAAATTCCAGCCAAGACCATCCTACAACCATTTTAGAAACGGCAATCTGTTTTTAGTTTGTGTACCAGTCGGGTTCAGTTGGCCCGGGCTGGTGTACGAGCCTGGGTGAGCTGGCTTTAGCCATGTCGAACTGAAGAACCAGAATCTTCTTTTCCTGCATTTCAGGAAAAGCACTTGAACTCATTTCATCTGGCCTTTGCTCTGGTAATCTCTCAAGCAAGGCCGAGTCGTCCTTCCGGTGAGTGACTTTGATGGACACGGCCACTTCCAGTGGTGGTTCGGAGCATGCTCTGTTTATGCCTGCGGCTGTGGCTGTGGCTGGGTCTCCATTGGTCTAGATAACACTCTGATCATGATGATGTTTTAAAGCACAGAATTCTCTAAATCAGACACCCTGACGAGCAGGTCTCAGAACAAGTTTAGATAACAATCGGTTATTTCACTAATCTAGTTTTACACTTGACGATCCCACTGATGAAATGGCTGAAGTGATCTTCAAACTTTCCACAATACAGGCGCAGTGAAGCTAGCAAGGCGGGTTATTTGTTTTAATTCTGCTTCTTAAAATGTTTTATTAATTCATTCATTAATTCATAATTATGCATATTCCCACAAATTTTTTTATAATTGTACTTCTTCCTTGTGATGGTGGATATTTTTTGCAATGAATGTCTTTAAAATGCAGAAGCTTGGTGGTAGGGCTGCATGATATATCAATATTTATCGTCATCGAGAAAGGAACATGAGAGATAAACAAATCGCAAAAGAGTGACGATGTTCTGTTAAATTGATTGGCTGTTCTTTTGTTCATTAAAAGCATGTTGGAAATAATGTATTTTATTTTATTTTTTATTCAGTGAGCATAGGCTATTCATTGTCTGGGGTCCACATTAGCAGCGTACCTAAAACAGAGAAACATTAGAACTGCGCACACTTAAATATTTGTTTATTTATTGCAAGTCATATCGCCATTGCAATATTCAACAATGTTATCGCATATCACATATTGTGCTCATATTGCGTCTCACAGTAATGTTACACGGAGCAGAAGCATGTGCTGTGAGGATGTTATTATGTCTTGCCCATAAAGGCAGCTAAAGGTGATGAATTGAAGTTAGGAACTATTCTATTTTTCTTCCATTAAGTTTATAGAAGCCTTGTAATGTGGAAATACTGTAAACTGTTTCAGGGTCATGGTGGTGATTTAGAACCTCTCTTTGAAACTCATGCAGCAGACTTGTATTACTATTTGCAGAGTTTGGTGGAGGAATTGTATCAAAGCATCACTGCATGAAAACAGTTCAAAGTGCCAATAATGTGAAGGCATTGTGGCAGTTGGTTGGGAAACTATGCCATAGAATGTCTTGGAGAAATAAGCTCAGCTGAATGCATAAGGGACACTTAAATGGCATTTAAACGCCCACGTCTGCGACATCGAGTCACACTGTTGTTGGAGACAGTGGTTATGACTAAAGAGACAGGGCCTTTAAATGACCACACAAAGTAAGTCCAAAAAACCATGGCAAATGCGCCTTTCAATTAATTCACAACTTCTTCTGCTATTCCAGTCCCAGGAATGCATGCCAGAAATGCATTGTACCTGCTAATGCAATCACATTGTTACAAAAAAATAGCTTGGAGATTTGAATTTCCCAGAGGAGGCAGCCAGGGACTCCCTTCACACAATGCTTCTAGTGTTTACAACAGACAATTTAGTTTCCTTCCAACAATTATGAGGGAAATTGAATCTCAGGAAATGTTCGTTTTCTCGTCCATTAGAGCAAACAATAACGGATCCTTGAAAGTTTAAAAAAAGCGTTTGTCTTCAAAGGACAATCTAGAAAATTAATCTTCACTATTTCAGTAAAGCAAATCAAATGGGACCAATTGAGTTTTCCATTTGTGTTAATATGAAGGGCTGCTGTAAACAGACATGTAAGCTTTTGTCCTCACTCTACTTTTTATATTGAATTTTGTTGCAAATTTGTTGTACATCTTTTTGTTAGGTATTTTTTAGATTGATTCCTTTTTATAGAGACTTCTAATGTACAATAACTCCATTAGGACCACGCATTTCAGGGGCTGCTTGCATTATATTTCCTCTGTCATCTCTGTGTTTTGTGAAAGAAGTCAACAAACAGGACATTATTTGATTATCAAACAGGGTCCCCACAGCACAATAGTTGTGTGTTTACCACCGAGTCCCCACAGCACAGTAGTTGTGTGTTTATCAGTGAGGCCCTGTAGAAACATAGTTGTGTGTTTATCACACAGTGTCCCCACAGCACAGTAATTGTGTGTTTACCAGTGAGGCCCTGTAGAAACATAGTTGTGTGTTTATCACACAGTGTCCCCACAGCACAGTAATTGTGTGTTTATCAGTGAGGCCCTATAGAAGCATAGTTGTGTGTATATCACAGTTATCCTAGGGACCACTTCGCAGTTCATCCTGCTAAAACACTTTCAGATTTCAATGTCGTGATGTGGCCCAATCTGGTCTTGAATCCTGACCCCACTAAATGTGACAGTCTGCTTCAGAGGAGAACATATGCTCGCTTAAATACAAAACTGGCTGACGAATATCTTTGGATTCTGCTTGGCAGAATTAGCATTGTGTTGGCATTAATAAGAAAAGGCTAGGTTGCTTTAAAGCACATTACCTCTCTCTTTTTTCCCTCCCCCTAGTGATTTTGAAAAGAAAACACTGCGTTTCCTTGAGGAATATTGGCACTGAAGTATGGAATTGAGTTTTGTTTAATTCAGTCTTTCTTAAAATGCTTTTTATATTCTTTGACCAACTGAACAGCCATAACAGTCAACCATATCATTTGTGATGGCAGTAACAAAAAAAACAAAAAAACACCTGAACATACTGTTCAAAGCCTTTTTTTTTAAAGACCAGCATGATACTCATTCCTGTTTAAAGTTTTTACAGACTGTAACATGGAACGCATTTAATAACGGTCAGTTGTGTATTGCGAGATATTCTTTGAATTGGATTTTACAGCTCTGAAACAAAGGGAGAGCAGTTTTTTTTTTCTTTTCCTTTTCTCCCGGCTGTTTATGTGCTAAAAGTATTTGTTTGCAAGATAAATGGTTGTCCCAGTGTGGAGGATGACAGCCTACACGAAGATGATATTGAATTGATTTCTGAAATGTTGCAGAACGAGCTGCTTGATATATACCGCGAGACATGAATCATAAAAATTCTATTAAAAAGCTCCTGAATGGCTGACAGTGGAATATTATTTGTGATGATTAATTTGACTCAGTCATTATGAACGGAGTGAAGTCAGATTGCCTCTGACAAAATTGCTTTTCGCTCTCTCCGTTGAATACCTCCAGTATGCATTTTGAAAGCACAAAATCATATTTCTCACGGCAAGCTCTAGTGCCGAGATGTCTGAGGATGATAGCTAATGGAAACCGTACCGAGTGTGTTCTCCTTTTTAAAGAATTTCATAAGACGCGTTAAGATTTTTTATTTATTATTTTACACATGATGAATTGGCTGTCAATTTCTTTATTGGTGATTTTTTAAAATCATCCTTTTAAGTGCATCGTGTAGTTTTAGACTTTGTGCAGTCCGCCATGCATATTATACTTCAGATCCATAGTCTCTTGCAGCGATTCCCCTTGAATCATATTGCCACGCTGTACTGTACAGGAATGACAAAGCTCCGCCCAGGATACAGTAAATCATTAATGCACAGAGGGAAAGGCTGGGGTTCTTATCTCTTTCACAGGCTGAATCTTTCAGTTAATTGCCCTGCTTTCACTGCTGTGCTGTTCCTGACTTTGTGATGCCCTTAGGAGGAAGTGCAGAAGTCTAAAGAGCTGCATCTCACATTAAGAATTCAAAAGCAAACATCTAGGCTAATAGTGTGAACAGACCTGCGCATTTCATTCAAAAGCTACCATTTTTATTAGTAGTAGTAGTAGTAGTAATAATATTATTTGTTGTTGTTGTTGCTAGCAGTAGTAGCAGTAGCATAATCAGTAGTAGAAGCAGCAGAATTAGCAATAGTGGTAATAGCAGCGGTAGTAGTAGAAGCAGTAGTAGTGTCTACAATATAGAAATATGGCTTGTAGTAATATTATGCTGATGCATATCCCCTGACCTATCTCTTTCTGTCCGTCCTTCTAGAACTACACTGGTCAGAGTGGCGGTGGTGGAGCAGGCGACGAGGATTACGAGATCCCGCCCATAACGCCACCCAACCACCCCGACCCCTCCCTGCTGCACCTGATGGACCCCGAGTCGGGCTACCTCTGCCACTCCCTGCCCCACAATGGCCTGATCAACCCCTACTCATACCCGGAGCTGCCCGCCATCATGATGTCCAACATGCTGGGTCAGGAGAGCCACCTGCTGTCTGGGCAGATGCACTCGGTGAGTCCCGCTGGGTGCTCCTGCTTGCGTACCACCATGGCAGCAGCCTGCCATGCCTATGATTTGCCCCCCCCACCAAAATCCTTCAAAATCATTGCTTAAAAACTTTGTTTAAAAAAATTGACCATCAGAAATGCTAGCCATGTTTCAGGATGAGGTGTTAAGCTAGCTAGCTGGCATACCTACACTCAGAAAACACTAGCTGACATCAAGATTAATTTATTTGTTGTGGAAGGTACACATTTACCAAAGCGGTCGAAGCGTAGAGCACTGCTAATGCAAAGCTAAAATAAAGAGACAGGGATGCTGGAATGTATATAGCAGCCATGCATGTGCATGCAAACAGGGCATATGGGCGTATGGTCACAGGAAGCCGTGTGACCAAAGAACATGGACTCCAGATGGGCACTGTGAGAGTGAGATCTTTCTTTTTTGACTGATTGCTGCCAACATGGCTCCAAGTATTTAAAAAGGCCAAAACAGCCTGTGTGTGAAAAATAAGACGAAACTCACCAAAAAAGTTAAATGCAAGGAATGTTTTCCGACAGGCAATTCATTACATTACATTACAGTATAGGCATTTGGTAGACAGGGACGTGCACTGAAACCCCACTGAGGGAAGGACGAAGTGCTGGAAGTGACCACATGCGTAGATAGATAAGAGCTTGAACCCTGTAGATTAATCTGATGAGAACAAACCCACCAGGAAGCAGCATTAAAACCATTTAGGCGAATCAGCATTTACACATTTACGCATATACTCATCCCGAGAAATGGCTGGAGCCTTGCGGATGAAGGTCGCCCTTCCTACATCTGCAGAAGCCTCCAGGACAGAGAAGAGTGGGAGTGCAAGGAATGCTTGAACGGAGGAGGGCGGGGTGGGAAAAAAAGCCCATTAGACGTCATATGGCCCGGCACCGGCCCCATTCTGGTTCTGACAGTCTGGGGAATGAGATATTGCTGCCAGCACATGGTGAGATGCGCTTCCATCAGCTCGACCCGCCGTGCTGACTGCTGAGGAGAGAGGCCTGCCGAGGGGGGCAAGGGGCCCAGGGACGGGGGGCTGAGAGGGGTCAGGGGGACCCAGGCCTGGGACCGGGGAGCCGCGGGCTTCGGTCCTGGGTGGGGCACTGCCGCGTAGGAGCGGATGCAGCTTTAGTCTCGCTGGATGAGCGATGACATCAGCTGGATAAACTAATCTAAGTGTTGGTTTCCTTGTTGGCTGCCATTCATTGTGGCTGTCTTTCCATGGGAAACTCCAGGTGTGCACTCCTTTACTTGGCAGAATGAGGCGGCTGGTTATAAGATGGTTGCTGGTGGATGCTCTCCAGATAGCGTGAGCCATAGTCAAGAGCCTGGCTGGGCTGAATGGCCTGTTCACTGTCACCCGCGCCTTTCTTATCAGCTACGTACTGATGCTGATTACATGAGCAAATATACCACACATGCATAGCATGCATTAAAAATAATACTAATGCAATCTGAAAGTAAAATGCTGCTGTGGCACATCGATCAAATGAGCATGTGCATGCGGGATGTAGAGTATGTATAAAACAAAATTACCCTGACCACTGCTGAGAATATGGAGTCCATTCACTTCTCTAAATGTTATAGTCGGTGTTAGCGCCAGGGTAATTGTGTTTATAATAGGACTGTCGGATTCCATTGAATAGGCAATAAAAATTTCTTAATAGTTAAGATTAAGGTTTGAATGTGTAAATTTTAATCATATGTGTGTGATGAAAATCTAATGTGTTCCATAAAATGTTTTATCTTTCATTGGAATGACCCTTTTTCCCCAGACTGCTGCATAGCCAATCGCGTTTTAAATTAACGAATAAAATTACCATAGCTGATTAATGCTCTACAGCAAGAGATTAATTACATGAGTTTGATTTAAATGGAACCAATCCTGGGCCTGATTTGGAAAGATCTACTCAATGTTTTGATAGGCGTAATCTGGTCAACCATGTAGGATTGAAACATTAAAGAAGAAAAGGGAAAATCTGAATGGGACATTACACATACACATTATAAATGAGCATTATAAAAAGCGGCAAAAGAGAAAAAAATGGTTTCAGCCATCTTCAACATTACCTAGGATATCTTCACGCAAAGGAAAGTTAGGCTACATGTTCCGGGAGTGTTGGGACTCCAATAGCCTTAATGTGACATGAAAGCAGCTATGTAGAAAGCACCAAAGTTAGCCACAGAATGTCTATAATCACCGCCCCACTAAACGCATAGCTATAGGCAGCAATTGCTGTGCTCTTATTTGGCTATAACGTTAATGATAGACCACTGTTTTATATAAGCAATAAGACACTTAAGACACAGAATATATTGTGAATATACAGTAGTCGCGGCTTTGAGTTGTGCCTACAGTAACAGCACCCTCTAGACCACAATATACCAAGCCATCTCATGCCATATTGCTTAGCAGCACGACAAAACATTGCATTTTTGAGTAAAGGCGTGCGTTCACAATCCAATTCAACGTCCATTTCTAGTCCATCATGGCCCCGTCAGACTGCCTGATTTTGACAGCCACTCGATTAACCATGCACTCTCATGTTCTGTTGGCTAAGAGTATTAGCACCAGGATGGCTCCTACTGGCTTTGAGAGATTTGCCACTTCATATTCACGGTACCTGAGATTTTAGAACGGGGGTGCATTTGAGTTGTGTTTAATTTGGTCACATTTGCCCTCTGACATGAGTTCTTTATGGGAATGACAGGTTTGAGAAACCCCAAAACCGGTCGAACGGTCACGTTACCTGTCAAACTGTGTCATTATTTGTGATTGGTTAGCGTGAGTCTGTGATTGACAGCCTGTAGTAGCTCCGCCCTTTTACCAATTACGATTGAACAGGAAAGCAAATCTGTTTAAAATTAATGTCAGAAACCACATTTCAGTACCTTGAAATTGATTACTTCATGCAGTATGAAAAATGTTAACTAGAGACTGTGCAGGCAACCGTTTCTTTCCCATTCTGCTCTTCTAATCATAGAATTGACCAAAATAAATAATAGATTGCTCTGTGAATAATTCAACATCGTATACTTTCATCTCATTTAAATGTAAGTTTGCATTATAAATATTCATGCTGAAAATGCTCACCCATGGCATGGTGTATATCTGTATTTAATTGGGTGTAATGCATTTTCTAAAAAACTGCAACCACACTTTAATTTGGACCATAATTGGTCGGAAGCGTCTGGCTGTCGGACAGTAATAACATACAGTAATAAAAACAGGCCGACAACGTGTCTACGTGTGTTTGTGTGTTTATGTGCCTGTGTGTTTGCTGTATGTGTGAGTGCGTGTGAGAGTAAGTGAAAGAGCTTGTTGATGTGTATGACAAAGAGAGAGCATGTGTGAGCATGTGACAGAAAGTGTGTGTGTGGTGCCACGGGGGCTCACAGCTAAAGTGATGGACCTTGATTCAGTCATCAGTTCACTGCAGTTGCACACCGAGTGTATCCCTATCTAACACATGGGCAATTGGAATAGATAGGGTACAATCGGCTACTAAATTTGGAGAAAACTGGAAAAATCGGAAACGAACAAAAACATTTAAAAAAAGAGTGTGTGTGTGTGGTGTGTATGTGTGTGAAGTGTGTGCTTGCGTGTTCATGTGTATGTGTCTGTACATGTGTGTGTTTGTTTGTGTGTGTGCATGTGTATGTGTGTATGTGTGCATGTGTATGTGTGTGAAGTGTGTGTTTGTGTGCATGTGTTTGTGTTTGTACATCTGTGTAAGATGTGTGCATGTGTGTGTGTTTGTCTGGGTGTGCATGGATGTGCGTGTGTGTGTACGTCTGTGTGAGGTGTGTGTGTTTGTGTGCGTTCGTGTGTGCATGTGTGTGTACGTCTGTGTGAGGTGTGTGTGTTTGTGTGCATGCGTGTGTGTATGTGTATCTACGTCTGTGTGAGGTGTGTGTGTTTGTGTGCGTGTGTGTGTGTATGTGTATGTACGTCTGTGTGAGGTGTGTGTGTTTGTGTGCGTGCGTGTGTGTATGTGTATGTACGTCTGTGTGAGGATTGTGTGTTTGTGTGTGTGCATGTGTATGTACGTCTGAGTGAGGAGTATGTGTGTGTGTGTGTGTGCGTGCTTGTGTATGTACGTCTTTGTGAGGTGTGTGCGTGCATGTGTGTTTGCCTGTATGTATTCTTGTGTGTGTGTGTTTGTGTGTGTGTGTGTTATTTGCATGCCAGCATACATTCCCCCACAATTGCAAGGCAGTGGAGGGAGAAATTGGAATATTGATCTAGAGGCTGCAGCTACTTAAGAAATGTGTTCATTCAAAGCAGCCAATTTCTTTTCCATCAGTCAGTGGAGTAAGGCACTTGCGAGAGGCTCTTAGTTCATAAAAGGACCCAATTGAAGCAGGAGGCAGACGTGCAATTAAAGGGAGCGTTTTAAAATGCATGGGGACCATAGCTGTCCAAACCATAAATATACTTTTTTTCAAGGTTTACACTTAAAACAGTGGCTACACTCAACAACAGAGATCCAATAGGTTTGCACCTGACTGCTATTCACCGACTGGCTTGTTCAATCCAAGCAAGAGGCCTCCCAGAGAACATAAAGCAATCAGGATGATACGCAGAAAACTGTGCATTTGTGTGTGAGCGGGGCGGGGGTATCTTCCAACAAGAGTGTAATTTGTGTGTGCAATTGCCTCTCTCTGATGAAGAGAAAGAGAGAGAGAAGGGGAGAGAAAGAGAGAGAGAGATTGCAATTAAGCCAACCCGTGTAACCAAATTGTCCACAATTTGTTTGTTCGGGCTGCCTTTACGGACCACGCACTGAGCCACTTAAGCTCATTGATAATGCACTCACCTTTTACCGATATTTATCGAGTTTTCCATGACAATTAAGCGACAGCTGAGTGTTATTAATTGCCCGGTGGGTTGTGTTGTAAATACAAAATTGTGGGCTGATGCAGAGAAGCGTTGTCGTAACACTTAGCCCTTACCTGCTTGCCTTATAAATCTTGTTTGGGAGGGAGGGAGGGCTATGGCTCATGCTGAAATGGATGCGTTTTTTATTCTTTCTGTTCAGATGGAACAGCGCCCTGCAAACCGTTTTATTGGGAATACTTCATAGTAAATTGATGAATTTATATTGTTTCCAGAGAGAAGGAAAAACTAAACGGGAGAGAAAATGCAATGCTCTTCTTCTTCCCCCCCCCCCCCCCTTCTCTGCGTAATAGACCAATAAAATCTCGGCGAGAGAGAACTCTGGTTTTTAAACAGCTTTCTTTTCACCTTTGCAATTATTTATTTTCAAATAGTCCTTCGGGGTAATGTTCCATTTTCCTATTGCACACGCTCTTTTCTCATAAATGAAGCGTCACAGCAATAAATCATCGCACAAACAGAGGCTTGTGCGAACCCAGAAAGGTCTAAAGATTTATGTAACACATTCATGTTTTCCACTTCCTCATTTTAGTACTCCTCTGGTGAGGCAGGGCTAATAAAAGCTGCTATTAATATTTCCTGTTGCCTAGCAACCAGAGGTAGCAAGTAATAGCTTACTCTGGGAAAAAAAAAAATAGATGACCGATAAGAAAAAATTCAATTCTTTTATTATCTCCAGGGAAAAGGGGGAGTCTAATTTCTTTGGGATAGTCTGCAGCTCTCTACATTAAGAAGTATTTTCAAGAAATTGAAAGTTGCTTTTGATTGCATTGTGTTTAAAAAATACATTTTCATTTCTCATTAGCCTTTGGATTGAGTTAAAAAAAAAGAAAAAAGGTTTGTTTTGCATTTGTATCCCATAAAGAATTGGCATTGATGGTAAATGAATTGAACAAATGATGGCTATAGAATTTCATTTTTGGTCTTTTCAATATCACAGTAAATTATTAAATGCATATTTGGCTCATAGGTTTATTTGCATGATAATTATTTTCAAATAAACATGCCCAGACATGCATGTAGCGTTTGACGCCCGAATATGCACAACATCCAGTAGAATATTCTGGAATATATAATGTATTATAAGCCAATGCTCTGATATACGGATGCAAATCCATGTTATGGGAAGCAACTGTGAAGGCACATTTCAAACTCCAGTCCTGGAGGGCTGCAGTGTCTGCTGGTTTTCTGGGTTGTTTTCGGCACCTGCGGTTCATTTAAGTCTTTGATTGGCAACAGAACCCACACACCTTGTCCTCACGGCCTTAACTGACAGCTGATTGGGAGAAAAAAAACACAAAAACCTGCAGACACTGCGGCAGTTTGACACCCCTGTGCTAAAGTCTTACATACAGTGCGCAATTGGTACAATTTCTGTTCTTTTGGCTCTGTAGTCCAGGGATTAGGATTTGAAATGAAACAATGAGGTTAACGTGCAGGCTGTCCCCTTGAATTTGAGGGTATTTACATCCATATCAGTTGATATGACACGTCTCTTTTTATACAGGCCCCTCCATTTTAGGGGACCAAAAGTAATTGGACACTTGTCTTCTCAGCTGTTTCTGAATAGTCAGGTGTATTCATTTCTTTTTAGTGCAGGTCAAAGAAATCTTTCAATATCCAGTCTTGATTATAGGCTGTTTCTGCCTTTGGAGTCTGTTATTGGCGTTTGTCAACATGTGGTCCAGTGTTGTGCCAATGACAGTCAAGTAAGCCATTATGAGACTGAGAAATAAGAACAAAATGGAAAAAATTTAAGGGAACAGTCGGCACTTTAACCTGACATTTATTATTTCATTTCAAATCCAATGTACCGGACTACGTCCCTTTCATGAATATTCACACAGAAACGGTAAATTAGGACACTTCTAACTTTAGCTTCACTAGCACTAGCAGAGATGGAGTGTTCTGTCTCCATAAAATTAACATTTATAAAAATATATTTGCATTTAGCAGCGCTTTTTGGACACTTTCCCAGTTGAGTGTCAATTCTGAGATCCCAATAAGGTATTCCCCTACAGTAGCCCCCAAATCACATGCATCCAGATGTTTAAGTATCTAAATGTTTCATGAGCGAAATGATGGTTTTGGGGAGAAAAGGGCTGCCAAAATCACTGTGGCCAAATTATGGAGTTCTTATAGCAGTCAGGGCTATTATCCAAGCTTTGTAAGACCTTGTTAAATGTACACCAGCATACTGCTATATTTGGGTTGGTGATGGCCTTGGCCAAACCACAAGCTATAAGGCTGCATTGATTCAAGTCAAAGGTTTGTGCAATCTGGGGGATTCGCTGGTAGCATACTCAACATACATAAGGTTGACTATAGTCCGTGAAAAAAACAGCTAGAAATGATTGAAAACAGTGGGCTATGTTTTTTGCCTCCTGACTGTCCTCTTATTTAAACTCATGACAAAATGAAAATGATTGGCAGCGGCTGGTTGAGGGTTTATCTGTTTTTGGCGTAACTTAATCTTGCATATGGATGACATAAAGCCAATATTGTGTTACATGACATTAAAAACGGTTATACCAAATCTGCTGAGGTTTCCACCATGGGTAACCTCCGTCACTCTAGGAAAGGAAAGCGAACCGTTTAACGCCCAGATGAGTCAGAAACGCAATGGATGGCATCAACCAATGAGAGAGAGGCTAACAGCAGTGAGGGGAATTGGTGACGGTTTTCTGACCGCAGTGTGGAATTTTACCATCTTAGCCGTGACCTTAGAAGATGTTTATCACGGTTGCGAGAACCGTAACTGCAGCTGCACTGAAATATTGCTGTGGCCGTGGAAATTAACAGAAACTCTTTTTCTCTTTCGGATCCGGCCCTTAAAAAGGTAGAATTCAAAATCATCCTTTTAGTAGTATGATTCTTTTATACGAGGTGCGATTTGAAGTAGGCTCGTTAGGAACATGCTGAACCAGCAGTAAATGCGGTGAGAGAAAAAAAACGCTTTATTTGCACCTCTCAGAGGGAGCGGCAGGCTGCTATGAATAAAAGAATTAAACTATGAAATACATATTTCCTGGGTAAAAACATTTTTTTCAAACCCGCCACAGCAGCTGCTGCTGAGAATGAAGAACCCAAATGTTGAAAGTGAAATGGCGGATCCATCAATACTCACTGAAAGCATTGCCATATTTTAATTGCGCCACTGCCCTTGAACAAAATAGGTATTAGAGGGCCCGCCACTGTTTCTATATAAATCAGCTATATGGTGCAGGTGGAAGGATTTTTTTTAAATGGGTTTTCGTATTGCAAAAAGACATATGCCAAGGGATGACATTTTATACATCAGCGAAAGAAAAATGGCGTATTTTCTCAGCCGCAAAAGCGAAGCCAGGGCTCATGACGGAATGTCTAAACATACACACTTGTAAACAAGGATTTATTTTTTATTTTCTTGAGGGTGTAACAGGTTAGCGCAAATAGAAGGGGCAAGAAAACGCATCACCGAATGACCTAACATTAAAAACAAATCCATATTCATTACATTTGATGAATATGCATGACCGTTAATTTAAATTACCATTGGCAACTGTTAAGACTAATGAATAATTTATAATGGCAAGGCCAAAGAGATTTGAAGCTGAACGTCACATTAGCTGTATTCCTGGAATTGGCGCGAAGGTAAACAATTAAATCTGGGCAGAATCTGTTAACTTTGAAGAAAGGCAGGCTTTTCACAGGAAGTATTGTCTCAACTATTGCACATTAGTGCATAAAGAACAATGCAGCGAATAATGCACTGTTGAGAATAGCTTAACGTCAAGCGTCCATTTTGGCTCTTTTCAATGGTGTCCATGCTGCTGCAGGCTGGGTCATCCTGATACGGGCGTGGATGGGCCGTCCTCAGGACTGTCACATAAGACTGCACCAGTGGCCCATGGGACATCCCAGAGTGCATCCCAAAAATGTATCCTCCTTTCCTCCACTCATCTCCTTCTACTATCTGGAAGTATTCTCTTTGAGTATTGAGTTTAAGGTGGGAGGGCACAGTGTGAGGGACCCTGCTCATTTCATACTGAGCTAGAGAAAGGCAGGCTGAAAGAGAGAGACACAGAGAATGAGAAATAATGGAAGGAGGGGGAGAGAAAAAAGGAAGAGAGGTGGCAAGAGTAGGATAGAGGGAAGGAAAGAAATGGGAGCGGAGACGACTTGAGGAGAGAAGCAGAAAACGGAGAGAGAGAGAGAGAAAGCGCAGGAGAGAGTGTGAGAGCAGGAGAGAGGGGGAGGAGAAGGAGAGATAGAGAGAGGGGGGAAAGCGGGAGAAAGAGAGCGTGAGCGCACACCCCGCTTCCTCTGTTTAAAATGTGTTGGCTGTTCCTTTGAAGGATCAGCGGCGAGCACTCAGCACAGCAGTAATTAAAGCTGCCATGCCTGTGAGCCTGAGGGGATAATGTTGTATTATTATAGTCATTTGTTTCAATTAAACGCTCTGTGGTTTTACAATAGCAACTGTGAACCTGCGCGGGTAAGCCAGTGCTTCTCAGCAAGATACCGGCAGAGCGGCTGGGCCGGGGAGCTCCGGCCCACTCAGGAATCCCCGACCCCCGCCTCCCCTCCCCTCCCCCGAATGCCGCCGCCGGCTCCGTTTGGCAGACGCGGGGCTCGGTGCAGTCATCCGTGCGCCCGAGATAACCCGGCGCCGGAGAAGCTTCTGGAGCGCCACGCACGTTCGCCGCGGTGGAGGGAGCGTTCCTCTCGCCCGCTGGGGCTGCCGTCGCCGTTTACAACGAGCTCGTGAAAACGCTCAACCGCGCCCCCTCCTGGTGCAGTCCTGCGTGCCAACCCCGTTGGCCATGGGAATTTACACACACACATGGGGGAGGGCAGTTCCACACACACATGGGGGAGGGTGAATGGGCACCTCCGCACACAAGGGGGTGGGCACTTCCACACACACGGGGGGGTGGGCAGTTCCACACACACAGGGGGGTGTGGGCAGTTCCACACACACAGGGGGGTGTGGGCACCTCCGCACACACACACAGGGGGGTGTGGGCACCTCCACACACACACAGGGGGGTGGGCAGTTCCACACACACAGGGGAGGTGAATAGGCACCTCCGCACACACACTGGGGGGTGTGGGCAGTTCCACACACAGGGGGGTGGGCAGTTCCACACACACTGGGGGGTGTGGGCACCTCCGCACACACACACAGGGGGGTGGCAGTTCCACACACGGGGTGGGGGGGGGGGGTGAATGGGCACCTCCGCACACACACAGCGGGGTGTGGGCACCTCCACACACGCACAGGGGGGTGGGAAGTTCCACACGCACAGGGGAGGTGAATAGGCACCTCCGCACACACACTGGGGGGTGTGGGTACCTCCGCACACACACACAGGGGGGTGGGCACCTCCACACACACACTGGGGGGTGTGGGCGCCTCCGCACACACACACAGGGGGGTGGGCACCTCCACACACACACAGGGGGGTGGGCACCTCCACACACACACAGGGGGGTGGGCACCTCCACACACACACAGGGGGGTGGGCACCTCCACACACACACAGGGGGGTGGGCAGTTTCGCACACACACATGGGTATGGGTGCCAGCATTTAGCTGGCTTTGGGGCTTTCTTGTAGGGCACGCACCAGATAAGTCCAGAAACGCCCCCTTCCACCGCCCCCCCCCCACGTGCCGGGGCTGATTATGGGGCCCTGGAGCCGAAGACAGACCCCGTTACATCATCCCGGAGCACTGGAGCCTTAATTATGTCACTGAGAGGTGGCAAAAGGTCCATGGCAACAGGGCCCGCCCCTGCGGAGGGCGGAGCCAGCCATTCGGTTGCTCACCTCGACCGATGGCAGAGGAAGGAGGCCAGCTGAAAACCCAGCTAGACTTTTATTGGCACTGAGAGGTTGAGCGCCAGGGCCAATCCGTGTGCATGGCAACCCAGGGACAGTGCTTGGTTGGACGCACACACTGAGGCCGCAGAAAGCATTCCTTGACTAAATGGGGTTTCTGGTGACCGGGCCCTCCAAAATAACTTGAGTGCCGAGTGCTCTGCCACCAAAAGCAATCATGAGTTTATATTTTTTAAATAATAAAAAAAGCAGGATGTTGGTAGTCAAGCCATGAAGATATGTCACCTGAGTTTTAACTACTGTCTGCAGTAAACGCTGGTGGTCTCCGGATGTTTCCGGATGTTTCAGACTGCACCCCCCTCCCCCTCCCCACAAAACAATAATTAGGAAGCAACACTGTGGTGCCCATGTGTAAATGGCTGACTACTTCTGCACTTCTGTTTTTTTCCCCCGACAAAACTCAACTCAACAGTGTATTCCTTTTTATGGGTTTATGGTCATATTTTCAGTTGTTGCATTTCTCATTTATACTTATGTAATCTGTATGTATTCATAATTTCCATTTTTATTACTGGTTAACTGGTTATCGCTGGAGTGGGAATGTCCATTGCCTGGCCTGGCACGACTGCTCATGTTACTGATGTGAATGTGCGGATGTTCTCTTTCATTGTAAGTGGGCCTGGATAAGTTTTTGCTAAATTAATATAATGTAACATAGCGTAACAATGTTTTGACAGGATCTTTTGTTTTCGCCAGTACTCAGGAAGTATAAGTAATAATAAGTGAATAAAAAACAATGTTACTGAATAATAATTGTGGGGTCAGGAGGGATGTGGTCTAAGGAGTGCATTATGCACGGTGGTAAACGGACAAGGATCTGAAATATCGATTGTGCAAGTGTCGCCGCTGAGTTCGCCGTTGTTGTTCCACGGACCTGTAAGTCAGTCAAACCCTCGCTGAGATTCTCCCCTGACAAGGCCGATAAACTGCCGCTCGCAAACCAAGCCGCGCGTGGAACCGTTTCAAAGCCAAACACGGAAGGACAGCAGCTTTCTGATTCCTCATCTCCTGCTGCCGAAAACGTGTCTAAGTTGAAGACCTTCGGCCAGGAAAACAACCTGCACGGGGCCGGCAGGCGTGTGCTCACGTGAATCCTCTTTGCTTTATATTTTTACATTACATTACATTAATGGCATTTGGCAGACACTTTTATCCAGAGCGATGTACTACAAAGTACAAAGTGCATACCCATAACCAGGGACAAGTGCACTGAAAGACCCTAGAGGGAAGTACAATTTCAACAGCTACCTGCACAACAAAGAATTCACCTGTGTTTTAGGAAATTATGAAATTATTAATACACGTATGTTCCAGTTGAAGTAGTGATTTTGCACAGTGCGTGGTGCGAATAGAAGATGCACTGAAGCTATTTGCACTTTCACACATTTACACTAAACTAATCAGTGGCTTTGGAGCAGTACGTTTTGTTTCAGCAACTTTTTTTCACTTGTCTACAGTATTTCCTAAATTGCCTCACTAACCAGGAATTTAATTTTGTTCTGATTAATTACTCTACATCTAAAAATCGCAGGTTTGTGGTTGTTGTGATATAATTATTTAAAGTTTGTCTTTTTAAATGAACTTGTTATAATAAAAAGTAATCACATCTGTGTTGTACCCCAGGAAAGGGGAGAAAGATCACAATTGCAATGCTAGCAGTGTTTCCTCATCAGTAGCTTAATTATCTCATTATTTAAACATTATTTAAACATTATATTATCTTATTTATTTATTAACAATAAACCTTTACATTTTTCAATAAATCAAAATTCCCCAGAACATGTAAACCATGTCTACTTTCCCTCACAAGTGTGAATATGCAATGACAATTAAATTACCACCATTATGTTTTAGTACACTGTCAATGGATAATAACATCACTATAGTTTAAATAATTCTCCAACTTAAATTTCAGTTTGGCACCTTTTTAAATTCCAGAGGCATTTCTGTTTCATTCCATTAATTATTCTCTAATTTGCACATTAATTTAATTCGGATATACTTTTTCCTTTATAGCCATCATCTTCGTCTGTACTGACAAAACAAACACTTTGATTTCATAAAACTTCTTACTAACAAAACTACAAATAATTGTAATATTAACCATGTTATTACAGAAAAGCATTAGCACCCAATATACAAAAGGAGGATACCACCTCTATAAACCATGTTGGCTGGACAGCATTCACATTTCACGTGCGGCTATTGTGACACTCAAATGGCCCAGTAAGGTAGCATGTGCAGCTACCATGTATTCTGTAAACACTCGGTAAAACTTGGTAATAAACCTTAATGAACATGTAACCTACAGTAAAAAGGCATCGCCTACCGTTTATGACCTGCTCCACCCAGACATGCTCAACATTCACTCTATATTACATTCAAATTAATAATGAGATGAATGTAACTGATGGAATACGGTCATCATTGGTGCAGAAAGGGGATTTGACTTTAGCAATAATGATGTGTCAGAAGGTACAATATCATGATGACTTATCACAAAATTATCGCTACATTTATAACAAAATATAGGCATAATCGAGGCAGCAATCTTTAACTTTAGTTGTTTTTGGAAAGCAAGGAAAAGTACAGCAAAATTAGTCCCGGCATGAAGATTTGTATTCTAGGTGGTTTACTGGGGAGCAGATAGCATGTCTGTCCGTGTCTATTTGGCTGTGTGATGTGTGTGATAGGTTCTGTGTCACGACACACATTCATGTGTCTCAGACCATTAAATTAAACATTTTTTGGGGGGGAAACAATAGCTTCCAGGTTTGAAAACGGACAAAAACTCTACCTTTTTCCACCTCTCAACCTGCACGGGTAGTGCACTGGGAAGTCTAACAAAGCAAGTTGCCGAGACATGAGCTTCCCCCCTCCCCCTCTTGCAGATGACATCATGGAACATTACCATATAGTACCTATGGCAACCAACAACCATTCTAATATTCTTCCATAACGTTTGTAGAGCAGTCACATGGCCTGCTTTAGCGGAGAGCAGCAGCTGCAGAGACAGGGCTCTGAAAAGCTCAAACGTGGAGGAGCAAGTCTATCGCCTCATTAGATACTGCATGCTGCAAACTGGAAGCTCTGAAATACCGCCTTGCTTTAACTTCAAGGTTGTCAAAGAGGATGGAGTTTGAGATTACGTCGATCCAAAATGAGGCTCAGGGTGAAAGCCATGAGCACTGCTAAAGGTTCCAGAAATATGGGTGGTGGTTTTTGCATGTTTGTGCACAGTTTTTATACTCACTCACACACACGCATGCACACACACACACAAGGTCCATTTATGGATATCTAGGGAGAAAAATATGATAATGAAGAGGATGCAGGTTCAACCACAGCGGAGTTCATTTTTGTTTCCTTAAAATGTTTTAATTTTACCTGCCTATACTCCTTAAATGTGTCCATTAATGCTGCTGCCAGCTTGAAAACAATGATCAGAATCTAACCAGCACCTCTACCAGAAAACCTGCAAGGAATCAAGCTGAATAGAATCGAAGCTGGCTGAAAAAATATAAATGATTCTCTCTCAATTAAGAGAACAGAACTGGGTCTTTCTGCTACTTCCTAAAATCTGCCCATACCTTAATCTTCAAGGAGTACTTTAGTATGGGAAATAAAATCTCCCAGTCTGGCCCCTGGTTCCTTTCCTCTGCTTCAGCTGTCTGTTTGTGTTGTGTGTGGAGAGACATTACAGGCCCCGCTTAAAGGGTGAGGATCCTACCCCGAGGCTGTTGCTATGGAAATAGCCCGGTCTCTAGCAACGATAGCCCATTCATGTTTGATTAATTGGTTTTTCAGTGCTTCTTGGTTTGCGAAACCTCCACAAAAAAAGGGGCTTCTCTGCACAAAATAGAAAATTAATGGATTTTTTTTTTTTCTGAAGCCCACTTCAACGTGTTTGGAAATTGGAGCGATGGCATTCTGAATTATTATTTAAATGTAGGGTGGGGGGATGGGGGGAGGGAAACGCAGGGAGGAGGAATGCTTTTGTTCGATCGGGGGCCCTTTTGTTGTCGACCACAGAGGCAGAGGAAAATGCACCGCTCTGGAAAAGGGAGCCGTTTGCAGCGGCAGAAAATTTGGTTTCTTAGCCTCTGCCGCTACGTTTTTTTAAACTCCAGCAACCCACTGGGGCCAATTAAAGGAGCTTCGAACGCGGGGCCCTGCACCTCGTGAGCTTTAGCGCTGTTTATTAAGATCAGATCTGCGGGGGTCTTCCAACCTTATCTTGTTAGCGCGGTGTTAATCTAATTAGTTTTTACTTATGAATGTTTCACCAGATTAACGGATGCCGGGGCACAACTTGGCAATTTGTGCTGATTAGTTAGCTATTCCGTTCTGCCCGTTAATGTTGCGCGCGCTGTGGAAAACACTATTTCCTCTTTCATATTCCCCACCCAGCACAAATGGGCAGTGCTGTTGGGACCAGAATGCAGAACTGATTGCGTTTTTTTTATTATTCAGTAAGCAGTGTAATTTTGCTGATGTATGTTGACGTAAATACCTGGATAACAGCCGAGAGGCCGCTAATATCAGGTGTGGCATCGGTGACATGTGGCTCAGCAGGGTTTAGTTAAACCGTCTTAGTTCTTTGGTGGAAAAAAGTGGAAAACTAAATCAGTTAAAGGTACAATCGGTTATTTTAGACTAACAATTGAGAGAGGAATTGCAGCAGCAAACACCCTGAAACCACAACCAAATGTTTATCCCTCCCCCTTCTCTGTGAACACTCTAACATTGAAACCCCCTTGTGCCATTGGCTGTGGCAAATCGAACCAATTGTCAACCAATGAGCTTGAATTATTGTACAGTTATAAAATGGTTTGGTGCAGAGTGTCGGTCCGTCAAATGCATATTTTGAAACCCAAATTTAAGAACTATAAACACAGGCAGAGAGTGAATCAACATGTCAGTGTATCATTAATATCCTTCTGGGCCCAAGGAAAGTTCACTTTCAGAGAGATGGTGGAAGGGAACAGGAAACAATAGTTGATCAGGCCAGATGTTGAAATGGTTTTGCACAGGAATTGATTCAGTGTTGGTAGGTAGTGAGCTTTGTTATGGTTTGACCTAGACTGAATGCATTCCTATACATCATCATATAAGCGCAGCCTTCATTCATCAGCCAGCATAAGAAAAATACTGTGGGTCATGGGAGTGGTAGACGTGCTGAGAGATGCTTTAAGACCAGCTGAGAGATGTTGCCATGGACTACCCATACTGTTGTGAAATATTTGCGCATTCCGTTGTTTTGGACCCCTCCCTGACAGCCGGGGGCGGCACGCGATGCACGGTCTCCCTCCGAAGGGCGCGGCCGTTTCTCAGCTGTCCGAGCCCAAAGCGCCGAAACGACCAGAGCTTCAGCGTCAGTGTTCTATTTTCAGCAACCGAAGACAAAGGACGAGGAAAATCTCTTAATCCGTTTGGAATAATGAACATGAGAATAGGCACCAGGGCGGGGGTGTGTGCGGGGAGGGGGGGTGGGGGTGGTCTATATTCGTTGAGCAGGACCGATGGCATCCAGGAGTTTGGAGCACCCCGTAAAAACTGTCACTCGTATGTCACACGAGACTTTCCCAGCGAACAGAGCGGAGTTTGGCTTGTGGCTGTTGGGGGTGAGATTGCAGTCACGGCTGCGCATAGCGTACAATGCTACGCCACCATTTTGGGTGATATTTGTGTGGTGATTCTTGACCTGCTGTCATAAACTCTCTACCTGTGTGTTTATGTTCCCTACTGGCGCTTCAACAGAATCACCCCAGTGAACCTAGCATGCAAGTTGTTGGGCGTGCTGGTAAGAAACCGTGTGAGTTTCAGGGTCCGCTGGTGAGAAACCAGGGTGTGGGCACGACTGGCCGTGGTGACCATCTCTTGCTTGTTTTTGTTCAAGTTGAAACGTTGTAAAATGCTCTGTGTCACTGAAAGCGTTTTACAACCCCTAGTTTTACACCGTTTGGTTTTCACAAAGACCAGAGGGGGACATTGGGTAAAGTTTGCTTCCAGTCAGCTGCAGGGGTACAGTATCACCCGCCTGCAGTCCCCCCAAAAAAACCAAAAGGCCCTGCGTTCCCAATGATACCCCCCCCCAAACCCCTCCCTCCACAGGAGGCCTTGGGGAGGTCACATGTTCTGCAGCAGCCAATGGGGAACGGGGAAAGTTTAGTAAAGCTCCTCTTCTTCTCCCCCCCCAGATCCAGGAGATGGTTCGCCCAGATGGCCTACATTTTGACTCCGCCCATCAGAGCCCCCTGATAAACCAATCACCTAGGATACTGTCGCGTCACATGGGCGCTCTGTCCCAGCTCCACTCTCAGGTCGGCCTGCGAGGTGTCCCGCCCTACGGGTCCCCCTCACCTCCAGGAAGTAAGTCAGCCACGCCCTCCCCCTCCGGCTCCGCCCAGGAAGAGGAAACTGATTCCCATGGCAAGGTACAAAGCGTGGAAGCACTTTTCTTTGCTAAAAACAGGGAGGTGTGCAAGGGTTTGGGGTGTATGGCAGGAACACTATTTTGACATACCGAGTGGCAATGTTGGGCCTGTCGAGGAGGCGGTGGCCGGGGCTTAGCACCTAGCACAAATAAATAAAGGTGGAAGCAGTGATAAATATAGACAGTTCAGCCAAATTAAATAGTGAAATTTTTTAAATGCATTTCAGTCAGTTTGCTGCTCACTGTAAACGGAAACCTTCCTATGAAGCCCAGTAGGTTGAGTTAAAACCACACCTATTTGTTAAAACCACACTTTTTCTTACTGTATTTCGTGTCAGTCTTAATATGCGCCCGTCATTTTCGCCCGTATGTAATCTCTGAAATATCTCCCTTTTCACTACATCAAAATGCATAAACCTGTACTTGAAAATCCATTCTCATGTGACATGTGACTAGTATGTCACATGACAGGAATGGCTTATTACAAATTCATATCCAAATTAGAGATCGGATCAGTGCCCCAGAGATCAGATTCCTCTTATGGCAACTGTTGTTTAAGTCAGAGTTTCTCAGCTTCTGCCAAAAAGAAAAAACTGAAAAATGCCCAGCGAATCAGACAAAGTGTTTGTCAGTTGTAACGTGTCAATGCCTTTGGAAATGGGTGATCTTTCACACTCTCCAAACTTGCCCTCCCCCCTGGCCTCACAGGGTGAATGTGGAACGGCAGTTGTTACTGTTTCAGCAACATGGGAGGGTGGTACAGATTTTCGGGAGGGGCAGGATTTTCCTCCCTCATTGCCTCGTCAGTTTGAGAACTCCCAATCAGTCAGTCCTGCTCCTTTAGTCAGTATTTCACAGTGAGGCAGGACGTTGATTAGTTTGTGACATCTGGAGACGGCTCAGCGTGTGGACGTAATTTCAGCTTGTGTGTGTGCACAATGCCAGTGTGTTGCATAATATTGTCGGCGTGCAGATTATTCCGCCCCCAAACTCTTGGAGGATGTTGTCAGGGTTTTATTTGAGCACCTGCAATGCAGTGAGATAAATTGGTCATACTGTTTGTTCAACTCTCCTCTCTCGCCACCGAGAGGCTGAATAGTGACACCTAGTGTCCGACTCTGGAAATTGCACATACTCCTGAGACTCGTGATTGGTGGTTTTGTTGTTTTTGCCACACTCTCATGTAGAATGGTGGGCATTCATTTATGTGCCTAACTAGTGTGTTGTTATAGTTATTGTTGTTAGTTAGTGTTGTTTTTCTCCTCCAGAGGGTTGCTTCTTCCAGAGGTTTGCTTCTCTCTCAATGGATACAACTTTTCTGTTCTGCTGTGTTTTCTTTTTTTCTGGAAGCAGTAGCATTTTTTCTTTTTAATTTTTATTTAGCCACACAGTGATCTGGCCATCAAGATGAATTTGGAGTTTAAGTGAAATCCAGTAAAACATTGGACGCCACCACAGCAACAGCAACAGTGGTTGCATTGTACTGGTAGTTGTAGTTCCCATAAAGGTTGGTATGTTTTTAATCAGCCCTGGATGCAGTGTCAAATGTATGGGGTGCCTCCCGTTATACAATTTTCTTTGTCTGAACAGGGCTCTCATTCCTGTGGTTTGAAGAACAGTGTCTTCTGTTAAATCCTTGAAGAACATAAGAATGAAAGCTCCAGAAACCAGATGCTGAAGGAAAGGAATGTCCACTCGAATTGGCACATGAAATCTAGAGTGCTTTCGCTAACAGGCTGACGTATTCTAGCTAAACAGATGAAGGGCTTTCAAAAACCTTTGTAGCTTCGCCGATTTGATCAATTTGATTTGAAAATAAATCCTTGTCTACTCGGCCGTGCTCATTAAAATGCAACGGCAGGACAATGACGTTCTGTTCTCTCTTAATGTTGGGTTGGTCCAACCGCGAGCCAGCCTATATACGGGCCAGAGAGTCAATTTCTCTCATTGTTAGATCGATCAGCATCTGCGTGCAAGAAAACCGCGATGCGCTTTCCCCAGAATAGCACATTTTCACAAAATGGTGTTTTCGTCTTCTGACAGGCATCTTGCGGCAATACGTGTGGCGGCGTATAAATATAAATGATTATTCCTACAGATTATTTCCCCTTTCAGTGTGTCATTCCATTAGCTTCCCACCAATTTATTCAGCTTTCACATCAAAGGGAGAATGAGCAGATGCCATTTCAAACACTTTTTGCCTCATTGCATAAAAGGGGAAGATGATTATTTTTTAATGAAACTGCACAAAAAAAAAATAAAAAAATACTAATAATATAACCGTGGTGTGAAATAGGAAGTAGGGCTGGAACAGCTTCCTCTTTGCTGTGAAATGGCTTTTCATTCATTTTGTGTTTGGCAAAACCAAAGTGAATTTCCATTTGTACGTTTTTTATTTATTTAAAATTGCTTATGCAGAACTCAGAAGTGAATCGGCCTCAGGTTTTAACAAAGCATTCCAAAATAATTATCCTGTGATTCCGCGTATCACCCTGCATAGTTTCAACTGCAGGCTTATTAAAAATGTTTGATTGTTGTTTTGTCAACTCTTCAAAGGAGGCAAAGGACACAAAAAGCTTTATAGTTCCCATTTAAATAATTATGAATATAAATCCTGTAAAGCAGGTATTGTATGACTTAAAATCCGAGGGAAAACTATAGTGGCCAGTGCCTAAACCATAAATATCATAGCAATCTTTCCATTGTCTTTTAAAAAACATATTCTTTTAAAAAAATAGGAAAACGTTAAGCATGTGAAAGTTGTAGCTACTTTGAATTTGCAGGCAGGAAAACATTTACAACCGTCAAAACAATGCCTCGTCTTTACCAATATGGAAGTGTCAAAATGGCAGTTCTTGCGCAATATTGCGTTGGGGGTGGAGGGGGGCGAGAGGACGGTGACTTTTACAATCAAAACCCGTTTTTTTCTCTCACTTTTACAATCCTGCCCAATAAACGCCATTGTTCTCATCCGAATCTGTTTGATGGAAAAAAATTCAAATGAACGGTTGCGCCATGATGTGCAGAGGTACAGCATGTTAACTTGACCTTTGAAGTCAGAGTCTCCAAACCACAGGCTCAGACCGAAACGCGCCTGCCAATCGCACTGCGGATACCTGTTTGCGTCTTCTCTCGGATATCGCTGTCCGAGTGAAAACAGACCAGGCACGGAAAGCAGTGGGATTTGCAGCGACACATTTTCTAAGAGCGAAACATTTTATAAGAGCAAAGCTCATTGCTGTACCTCTTCATTCGTTCCGATAGATGCATGTCTTTAAATCCCATTTCTAAGAAATGCAATTTTCTAGAGATGTCAAACCTAAATTGCATATTAAAAGTCTGAATAAGCAATAGATTTTTCTGAGCGCAAGTCCTTGGATTCCACCCCTCCCGAATCAGTGGTGATATGATTGTATTTTTCCATATAAACTTGCAGAGATGCTTTTTGTATTTACGAACTGGGAGGTATATGTTGTTTTTTTGTTTTTTTTTGAAAGAGGTCCTGATTATCAAGACCTTTCGAAGCTGGTAAATAATCCATTTTTCAATTCTGCCAGATCAGGTTCTATTCCTTTTCAAGGATATCCTTAGTCCTTAAAATGTAGGGGAAAAAAGATGTAGTTTGGTGTATAACTAGTTCTAGATTTGCCAATAATTCAAGCTCATTGGTTGAAAATTGGTTCTAATTGCCACAGCCAATGGCGTTTCAACATCAGCGTGTTTACAGAGAAGGGGGAGGGATAAATAGTGTTGTGGTTTGAGGGTGTTTGTTGCTGCTATTCCTCTCTTAACCATTAGAAGTCAGAAATGACCTATTGTACCTTTAAGCAAAGCGATTATGTACAGCAAGCTGCAGATTAATCAGGCTATGACTCCATCCACTTCAGTTCTACAGCGGGAAAGATACAGTAGGATCATTCCACCTGCTCACAGAACAAATCAGAGTATAGTGTTCACAGCACTCTGTGAGAAGAAAGACGCTCCCTCTTAATTAACACACCAGGTGTGCTGTGAGTAAGCGCCAGGGCTTTAGGCAGGATTTTGCACTCGACAACAGATGAGAGAAATTCACACGGCGCTGAACTGAAACAGGTTCTTTAGAAGTCACTGCGGTCCAGCCTCCGTCGAGCAAGTGTTTTTACACAAACCCCGACCAGTTTCCTGCTCCGTAAAGATATTACTTTATAATCTGCCTGACAAGAGAGTGAGCGCT
Source organism: Conger conger (assembly GCF_963514075.1). NCBI lineage: Eukaryota > Metazoa > Chordata > Actinopteri > Anguilliformes > Congridae > Conger > Conger conger. The sequence goes on from NC_083769.1 coordinate 16,944,693, forward strand.
TTGCGTTAGCAAGTATTGCCACAAACTGCTGGTCACTTTGATACTGGCAAGATTGGGTATCTTCCAGGCTGAGGTCAGTTACACTGACTCAGGGACCCAAACTCAGGAATGCATTAGATTCTCTTATGTAAACTTTATGGGCTGGTTTCGTGAACAAAGATTAAGCTTAGTCCTTAACTAAATTGAGCTTTTTTTTATGGAGAATCTCCATTCTATATGCAGTTAATTTAGTCAAGGATTAAGCTTAAACTGTGACTGTGAAACTGGCCCTATATGTATGTATGTGCCCAGCATGCCAAACAATAACTGGCAGATACTGTTTCCGTATACATTTTTACACTGTACATAGGAAACCAGTGGTGAATTATATTTCCACATACTGTGACTATGCTTGCATCAGGTTGTGTGCATCATGTTCGGTGGATTTGGGTCACACAGGAGAATGAAGTTTATAAACGAGATGTTCTGGCAGGAGACTTGGCACAGTCCGAGATGTTCTGGCAGGAGGCTTGGCACACCCCCTTAACCCCTCACCCCCCGACACGGTCCCCCACCATGGTGCTTGTTGAGCTGTGATCACTTCTTAATCTCTTCTCCCCTCTGCTTCCCCCCCGAATAACGCAAAATGAGTATCATGATTGTTTTCTATGTAATATGATCGACGAAGAAGTGTTTCATTTCGCTAAGCAACAAAACAACAAACAACATCCGGTTCACATTTGCTGATTATGTTTAGACAGCTCATTGTTCATGCAAAAACATATATTTATATAAACTATAGTGGGCCAGTAAGTGTGGGAACCTGTGTCTGAGTATATATTTTTGATGATATGGATTTATATATGAAAATATATGCACATATGGAGTGTAAATGGCAGAATGCAATTGAGTCTCTAAATGCCTATATTATAGAATTTAATGCCGTGTCTCTCTGTGACGAAAAGGTCACACAACCACACATTTAATATTCATAAGAGCTGTGCTTTCAGATATTGAGAGTGAGTTGTCAGTTTTTGCAGAAATGAAAATGTCACTTTGCGTCTGCATATCAGTGCTGGATAATTCAGAAATGCTTATTTTTGTTGTATATTTACACCGTTTTTGAGGATGTGCCCAGACCAGTGATTTCTCCATGAGGGGTCAGAAAATGTTTGTATTGGACTTTAGCATTGAGAATGAGGTGAAAAAAAGTGATGACTGTCAACAAATAGAAGTTACTAGACTGCCAGGAGTCTGTAATAACCTCGGGACTGGATATTGATGTTGACTAGGCAACCGCGCGGTTATGGAACAGATGTCTGATTATTTGGTTAGCAGTAGCGCTGAATTTCTGACCCATTAAAAAATGTGAATAAACAGGCATTGCAGAACGAGTTTCCATTCTGTTAGGTGCTTGTTTGACCACTGTGTAGATCCCTGGTATTTTCACAGATAAACCCTTGTGTAGTCTTAACATGCTGTATACTCCCCTTGTCCTGAGGGTCAAAAATGACCCGCCTTCACTGAACCCCTAACATAAAGCATCTTAATTGCATTTTAAACCCCAAATCTATTTTGCATGAAGAAACAACCTGTCACTCAACCTTGTCATCAAATTTCAAGTTGGAAAAAAGATCAGCTAGGGGTTGCTGTTAAACTGTTGAACTGTTAAACATAGTGGCAGGTCATTTTTGACCCTTAAGACAACACAAGGGTTAAGTTTAGTTGTTCTAAGTTTAGTTTAGTTGTTCTAGCCCTGCATGGTCCCAGATAGCAGTTACAGTAGGTAGTGTGGTCACTGTCTGTCTTCCTTCCGTCTATGGCCCTGTCTCCCACAGTGTCTGTCTGTCAGCATACACTCAGTGAGCACTTTATTAGGTGTATATTAGACTTATTTTTTTGACTTAAGTCTTCTGGTGCTGTAGCCTATCCACTTAAACGTTTGACCCGTTGTGTGTTCAGAGATGGTCTTCTGCATACCTCTGTTGTAATGTGTGGTTAGTTGTGTTACTGGTACCTTCCTGTCAGCTTTGCCCAGCCTGGCCCTTTTCCTCTGACCTGATTTCTGTCCGCAGAACTGCTGCTCACTGGATGTTTTTTGTTTTTCGTACCATTCTCTGCGCAGTCTCTGCGGTCGCTGTTCTGTGGCTCTTAGAAACGCGTGCAGTGGGCTCAAGAATTATTGGCACCCTTAATAGAAATGGATAAAAAAGGCTGCATAAAATAAACAACATGGATAATGATCAACATTTTATCTTCAAATATATGTAGTTCACGCTTATGTTTTTTATTCACATTTAAGACAAATTATTAGCACAATAAGAAATATAAGAATCAGTCTATAAAATATAAGAAGCATCAGTTTTTCAGAAGAAATATGTTAAATGTGACATTCCCGTTGTATTCGTCTCTCCTGTTACGACACCCTCACTGTGAGTGTTAGTGTTAGACTCTTAAGAGTCCTTAGGCTGCCCCGTGGTTGATGTCCGTCTGTCCGTCCGATCCGCAGATGGCCGGGGAGAAGCGGCCCTCATCAGAGATGATGAAGAAGCCCAAGCCCCAGAAGAAGAAGAAGAAGAAGGACCCCAATGAGCCCCAGAAGCCCGTCTCCGCCTACGCGCTCTTCTTCAGGGACACCCAGGCCGCCATCAAGGGCCAGAACCCCAACGCCACCTTCGGGGACGTCTCCAAGATCGTGGCCTCCATGTGGGACAGCCTGGGGGAGGAGCAGAAGCAGGTGAGCCCCGCCTCCTGCAATTAGCGCCTCGTTAATCGCCCCGGCGACGAGGCTCATTCCCACGGGGAGCCGCGGGAGGCTGTGATTAATGCACAGATGTGCAGGGTGTGTTCTGCATCGGGGCCCTGCATTCATTTTCATTTAGTTCATTTCACTGTTTTCTTTACACACCTTTTAACGTTTTTATACGCCCGTGTTTACTGTAAACCTCCTCTAATTCATGGTATTGCTTCATGGAGGTTGTTCGCTGTTGAGTGAGGTGTGCTATAAAGGTTGGAATGAACCTACAGGACTGTATATCTCCAGGAACACAGTTGGTCAGTCCTAGTGTAGAGCAGGGGCTATGCCAGGGATCTTCAAATCATAGTCCTCGAGGGTTGTTGAGGGTGCTGGTGTTCCGCCCTCCCTTTACGGCTAGATAAAATAAGTTTGTATACTTTTGTATGATGCCCACATCACACTGTCATCATCACACTAAACTTAGTATGTGACTCAAGCTCATGTGTGTGATCAGTTTGCCCACGATTTGTGTAATTAGTTTGCCAGGCTTTGAAAATGAACCCCAGGTGTGCAGTTGGACATCAGCACATAGTGTGTCAATGGTCTTAGCCATGTTGATCTGTAAATATGTGGTATTCATTCAAACAGGAAATAAGGTCAGGATTTTCATAGGACCACTGTTTGGTTTCACTCATTTACACATACTTTGCAGGTTTCCACAAATAGTTTAGCTAAATGTCTCTGCTCTAAATGGTTAAATGTGCAGTAAACACCTATTGCATCTTGTAGGTTTCTCACTGTCGCCCTACATTGAAACACCCGTTGTACCAGTATACTGTGGTTCAGCACCTTTGATATATAAATATATATACATGTCTGTGTCCTTCTTCTCTGTATAATTGTACCTTTTGTTTTTCACACATTTATAAGACAATGACAGATGGAAAAAATAGTACCTAGTTTCCTAGGTACTAGGTAGTCAAGATTATGTAGAAGATTACTGAATGCTACTTGCTATAGATTTACAAATGCAATCATTGCCACCACTTAAAACTTCCCTGTCAGCCTTCCCTGTTTCTAGCTGAAGAACGGTTAAAAGACACGTTCCTTAGGGGCTGCTGGGTGGCTCACCCTGTTAAGGCACACATCTACTGGTATTCAGTTTGAACACGGCCGTCCGTGTGAACTGTGCCAGCTGTAGCTGGCAGCCCCACAGAGCAACCCACAGTTGGCTCTCAGGTCACAGAACGATGGGTAGGGGTCAGTCGTTCCACTGGTTGATTGTGCACTTTGCCTGTTGAGTTACACATGGAATATCCTCCTCCAGCTCGTGTCTGTGTGACCGTGGTGAGGTAAAAAGCAGCGGCTGACATCACACGCTTGCCTGGGCTCGCCCAAAATCGATAGCCAGGGAGAAATACATTTCCGAACAAGCCCCCTGTGGAAGCCAAATGCAGTCCACCTTAACGAGGCAACGGGGATTTTCTCTTCCTTATTTTAGACTCATTGACTGGATTATTGTAAAAGGAAAAGAGGTCCCCGGGCTCTCATTAAAATGTGTGATTTTATTTCCCTAATCCCAGCCAGAGAAACGCTACAATGCTGCATGGCCTCACAGACTGTTAGAGAAACTGAATGAGTGCCACAGTGCCGACCAGTGCTACCACAGTAATAGGTAGATTGTCAATGAAGCATCTGTTATTTTGCATAATACAAAATGGAAGAACCTTTAGCCAGACTAAATGTGTGCCTACCTTGCTAATTTCTTGCACAGCAGTTTTAGTCTAGTTGAGAGACAGCTGAGTGACAGTCCATTTGATTAAATTAAACTAGAAGAAACACAGAAAGTGAAATACAAAGCGCGTTGCTCATTGCTGGGAGATAGAATCCCAACCCTTGACTCATTGATGAGGGTCAGTCCGCCCAGAGTTAATCATCCAAATTTGTCGTCTTCGTGCAAGCTTTCTCGAAAATCCAAGTGTTTTGGAGGGTGGGCTGTTCTCAGCGGGTCGTTCTCGCCTGACCTGGGTTGCGTCTTTCCAGCGTCTCCTTCAACGTGAAGACCTCATTTCCCCACGTTTTATTTATATCGGTTGCCTGGCGATCCGATCATGCAGAGAATACGAGATTAGCAATCACCTCGCCCTTTAGTGGGCCTGAAGGACACGCGTTCGAGGAATGCTTCTATTGTTTTGTTTTGTTTTTCTGTTATTATTTTTTAACCCCTTCTGGGCCAGCGGTCAGTGCAATGACCTCTGGAAGAGTTGATTCTCCTGCTTCCCAACCCAGGTTCAAATTGATGGTGCAGTTACTGTAATGTAAACACAGCATTCCACTCAAAATGGACTTGGACTAAGCAATAGCATTAAATATATTTTAATTCATGATACCCTATTGTTTAATCCTCAAGCAAATACAAAATTAGTCTGATTGTTGATTCTTTTTCCTATAGATGTTTTTGTCTCCAAAGTGAAAAGAACAGCATATTATTGTGTTGTATTAGACAAGTTTCAGTTACACTGTGATTTAAATAAGCTTCATTGGTCACATATTCATGAAACATCTGCAACATACAAAGCTTTCTCGGTGTCAGATTAGAAATTGGAGATTTCTATCACTTTTTCTATCATACTGAATATGGTTTCATCTGATAAGGTCCCTGTAAGGATGTTGCATTTACCGTATATTCCAAGTTGTTATTTATTGCACCTGCTTGTTTTGATGGTGTACATGTGACGCACCTCAACACTGTACCTCAATATCCCATAATTATCCTTTCCACAAGGGTTTGCAGATGGCAGGTGCAATCCCACACGGTACAGGTCAGAGAAGGGGCAGTATATATTTAGACTGGGAGGCTCCCTGTCTTCAAATGAGCCGTGTGCGTAACGCTTAAGATAGCCTTTTATTCGATGAACTGTAGGTTTTAAGGCCTTGCCCCAATTAGTCTTGTTTAACTCATGGAAGGAGGTCCATCCTACAGCTACAGAGTTCAGACTGTGTTTCTATCCTTGCCGTAATTAATGACCCACCATTCTTCTCATTGCACAAATAAATCACCATACATTATCCGGCGCATGTCTTCCTTCCAAGCGAGGATCCATGCTATCTGCGCTCGTCTTTCTCCCAGAAAAATAAAAATAAAAGGACATGTCAGGGCTGCTTCGCCATAGCCGATAAGGGATGTTGTGGATGCGATCTTCAACCCTGAGCTAAAGCACTTGTTTCTGCTTATCACGGTTTTGACTGAAGGCCGCAATTAGCTGAACCAGGTGTTTTTTTTTAGCGCTGGCCCAGAACAAAAGCCAGCACTCTCACAGGATTTACAGATGGGATTGGGCTCTCCCGGTGCGTCATTGCCCTCACTGTTAAGACGCAAAACACTTATCCGGCCAGCGTAGCCGTTTTCAAGGCCTTTCAGCGCTGATAAAAGGAAAAAAGGCTTTGGAGTGTGAAAATCAGTGCAGCTAATGCAGCGTTGAGACCAGATGTGAGCTAGCTAAATGAGCAGCTTTTGTACAAATGTTTGGGGGAAGTGAGCCAGGGAGCTATCACAGGGTCAGAAATAACAGAGTCCCCCCCCCCAATCCCTCCTGGGGGGGGGCCCTGTGTCAGGTGGTTTATTGAAGTCAACGATGCGCCCGATTGGTGGGTTCCAAGAGATGAAAGAAGAATATTGAGATGTGATTTCATGCTACAGTGAAGGACGGGCCTTCATTTTTCTGAATATCTTTGACCAATTTTTCAAATGGATTTTTAAAATACATCTTTAATTGCCATTTGGGTTTGACACTTCTTCAGAAACCAACCAATGCATTAGATTTGATTGCTCCTTTTAAGGGAATAGATAAGCATGAGCCCTGATCTCAAAAAGCATATCAGGACTAAGCATTAACTAAATTTAAGGAAAAACATTACAGAAGAAAGACTTTGTTGACGCTTCATGAGAAAGACTTCCTTTTCGAATTGACAAAATGGTCACTTACACGCTTAAATTGGTGTTTTGGTGTTTAGTTCAAGCTTAAGTGCTCATTGAAAAATTGCGGTGTTGTTCATTGTGATTTTATTTCTAACAGTCGGATGAACAGTTAAATACCACTAGGACAGCACGCCACATGAGATCAAAGATAATTTAAAAAAACAAAGATTCCCATGCTGAACGATGTGATAAACAATGTCGCCCACAGCGATTAGCGGCTTATGTAATGTACAAGTTCCAGCTTCTCTCTCTAACAGCCCTCGTTCTCTCTGGAGTTCCCATCTTAGCGCTAGCAGATCCCTCCAGTCACCGTCGGGCTCAAATATTTCACTGCTGCGGTTTAACAGCCGAATGTGTGCTCTGTGTCGAGCGCCGTGCTTTAAACAGGTCTCGCAGTCCTCATTAACTGCTCAAATTTTCAATTACACAGTCGTATTAGAAGCACAGCTTCGTACGTGGGACGTCTGGCCTGCAAATCACGACTCGCAGTGTTTATAGAAGAGTAGCAGCGTCGCTTCTTTATGGGTTCTCCTATGAGCTCTGTTACCGATCTACCTTCTATGAAAATAAATATAACGACTGGTAGGGATTATAGGCTGTATGTCACCGACTCCAATGCATGGGCCTGAGTCCTTAAAGGCATTCAGCTTCCTTCTCTAAAAAGTGTAAATCACATAGAACATACTGGTCTGGTTTATCATTCATCACATCATAATATTTTGCATTTTGTTTTTCTAAACAATATTTTTCGCATTCCATCCTTTTATGTAGCCCGCACGTGCCATGTTGATTTTAACCATATGGCGATGAATGTTATACATCTAATGTGTAATCATCAATGTATGTATATATTCCCCCTCACCCTTCAATTATAAGTGTTTTCCACTGGGGCGACGGTGCCTTAAGCCACTGTCCTTTGTCTCCTTGCTCAGAGAGAGGGGTTCGAGCTGCTTCCTTTGAAAGGAGAGGGGGAGGGGGGGGGAAGCCAATGATTTGCAGGTGCGGTGGAGGATGAGCTATTGAGATGAGTAAGGCTCTGTGCTCTAATGGGGGAATCGTGCTGCGGGGCCAGGAGTGGAGGCGCTGGTTAACTCCTTCCAGCCCAATGGAGCTTCCACAGACCTCCTGATGTTCACAGTCATGCTCCGGCCACCATCTTAGCAGAGCCAGGGCTCCTTCCTAACACTTATTTTGCTCTTTTTCTTGCTATTTGTTCTATTCCGCGTATCGAGAGAGGCTAGGAAAAGTGGCAAGAAAAAGAAATGAAGATCTAGAAAACGTGAATTAGGAAAATGGAATGTCCTTGCTCCTTCAGACGTCAGTTTGAATGTCGAGGAGAGGTGGATCCACGGGTCGATCATTTATATGTCAGGCTTGCCGAAAAAATACTTCCGTAAAGGATGCACTGATGTTTTCTTGCTCAAAGGAAAGATTGGGACTTACTAACTTCTACTTCTAGCTCCTAGAGGGAACATTTAACAGGTTTGAATGTCTTAAAGAGGACCTTGATCAATTTCCAGGTCAGGAGCAAGTAAAAGAAAAAAGAGGAGAAAAATTAGCGATTGGAATGAGCCCCAGGTCTTTTTCAGGGGTTTTTATCCTGGAGAGCCGCAGGGCCCACTTGTTTTGTAGCTACTTAGGAATAATTGATTTATTTAATGAGGTTGAACTCACCTTTCCTGGGACCTCATTTATAAACGGTGCATACGCACAAAAAAAGTTGTGCCTGCTATATCAACAAAACATCATCACATCCAGTATAATCGAAGACCTTGAGCGTTGTATTTAAGCCACACATTTAAGCAAGCAGGTGCTCAGGGTTCTTAGAAGCACTTGAAAATGTCAAGTGCTTCAGCCATTAAAAAAAAAAACCTGTAATGCTCACATCTATTTTTTAGTCAAAATCAAAACAAGAGTGCTTTGTGGATTTATTATATCAGGTGTAGCCCGTTCACGCTAGTTTGTGAAGGCTTAAGTATTTAGAAGATTGACAAGATGCAAGCGTTGCAAGCAGGAGCACCACCACAGATTTTGGGCCCCATGAAAAGATCTCACATTGAGCCCCACCATCCTAGAAAATCCTAGGTTTTAATACAGAGCTGCCAAACACTGTTCCTAGAGATCTACTGTCCTGTAGATTTTCACTCCATGCCTAAAAAAGCACACCTCACTCAACAGCTAGAGATCTCATTGAGCTGCCAATTAGTAGAATCAGGTGTGCCAGAAAACAGTTGAAATTAAAACCTGCAGGACGGCAAAAGCCACGGTTCCCGGAGCTATTTTTTGAGGACTCCAGTCAGTCAGGGCTCTTGGAATTGCTGCTTTTACGGATTTTATTAAATAGCACCAGAGCTATTAAAACTACAAAGCACCGTGCTCGCTACACCTCCGAAGACTCGTATGGTGTTAGAAATGCGATTGAAATTGTAGCATTGCCTTGCATGTGTGCCAGAATCCAACCACCGGACATTAACTTCTAGTTGGAGGTTAACCAGCCAGACCTCCTCGTGTAGCTCTGTCTGGCACCTGTAACAGAGCTGCAGATGCAGGGGATCGCCCTCTGAATGACATAAGGAAGCCAGGGACACCACCAAGGATAATGTATCAGCCCTCCCTACCCTTAGAGATGACCCTGTTCTTTTATTCCATGATGTCCTTCCCACATTCGTAGCTTTCAGATGCAATATACCTGAGAGCTCAAAGTGCTTGTAAGCCCAAGAGAGCAATGTTTCTTCCTAGAGACCATAAATTCTCACTTCTTACTACGAGGCCAGCTCCAAATAAAAGGAGCGTGAAGAAACTGCTATCTAGTTTGTTCGAGCTGTTGTTATTCTTCACCTGTGTGTTATAATTGTATTCCCAACAAGGCTGTGCGTCTATAAGAGGCCAATACAGTGTGTGGAAATTGCAGTACAAACTACTTTAAACATGTTTTGCTGTCTGTATTTTATGTTTGGATGTGTCTTATATCCACATGTTCGCATATTCTGTCTTCTGTTTACTTGACCCTTTAATCTTTTATGTGATCACTTAGTGCCGTGCCTGGTGTTATTTATAATCGGAACACTTCTCAAGAGTAACTGTGGTCCTTTTAATGAGTCAGTTATGCTTTCTCCTACGTGCTCCCACACGATGTTCTACTACAACATTAGTTAGCGCCAGTTACGCTGAGAAAGGAGTTCAGTGTAGAGCACAGCTGTAAACGTTGTAGTAGAGCAGACCAGTCCACATCCTTTGTTTTACATTTGATTCACCATTACAGATGGTGAATTATTTAAAAAGAACTTCATGTCAGGGTCACGATTTTATTACATTTCGTTTCAGGATACATTCGTACTTTTAGCTCAATGACCATTAGTGACAAACCGTACTCACTAATGGATAGTTTGGGTGATGCTGCGTTAGTTGGTCGTCTAACAACCGTCAACCAACAAGGAGAGTTCTAACTAGCTACTTTGCAAACAAACATGGAGGGTAGGCTGGAAATGTATTATTGTTATTCTCCAGCTACTTCTAGTAGAGACCTACAGCTGCCCCTTCATTAATCAGGCTAAATACCTGGTTTCACTACCTGCTTTCAGCAGGAATAACTGATGTTTGTTGCTCCCTTGAAGAAATGTACTTAGGAAACTCAGAACCGTATTTAGCGGTAAGTTGGAAAAGGCCTTAAAAATGGCAGATAGGCCTTTCACCGTATTTTTTTTCGGATTTGTTAAATTCCCTTGGGATCTGTGGGTTTGGTTTTTTTCTCTCCCTCTCTCTCTCCGGTGGAAGAACAGTGTCTCACCAGCGGGGCGGATTTCCCAGGGCTTAATTACCGTTTTCACGGAGCTGAGAAAGAGAGAGAGTCAGGCTCGCGCCGGCATCCCTCTTCAAAGGGGCTCGTAAAAGCGGCCTTTCCCAACCGCCAACCTTCGCGCTTCGCCGCGCTGGAGATACAGTAAAGGTCAACCGAGAAAAACGGCGTCTGTTTCTTTCTCCGGCCTCCTCCTCCGGAAAGATAAGAGGGGAAACCCAGGTGTTCACGGAACAGAGCGAGGGCTTCATCACAGCACACCTGCTGCCCCCTTACATATACATAATATCGCCATTCGAATTGTGAGCTGCATTGCATTGAATTGAAATTAAATCTGCCGGGAGTAGTTCTGGAGTTAAGGTATCAGTTAAATAGTAGGTCTATCAATATTTTAAATATTTCAAGACTGCTTGGGGCTTGATTTTTATTTTTCAGTTTGAGTTGGTCTATTTTATTATTTATGTAGACTATAGATGTTTTTGTATTCTGTCTTTCATGGGGGAACCGCCTTGGCATAGAATGAAATGGTGGCAATAAAGATGACCTGGCTAAAATCCACTTTAACTTCAAAATCCCACTTTTCATAGTGGGATTTTCTTTATCAAAGTCCCGTAGGTTTTGCTAACAAAGGCTCACATATACAGATGTGACCTGCCTTCACATGCAGTGAAGAGAAAAGCCATTGATATGAAAAGAAATAGTAATTCTTTTTTATGTGTGTGGTGTTTAATAAGTCCCCGGGAGAGGGAGGAGAGAAACAGGCTGTATTTTATTTTTTTCCCAGTTTTTCATGACACATTGGGCCACTTGGACTCCATTTGAAACAGAAACGAACAGACACCGACTGCTGTGCTCGTTTATACCAACATTACACTGAACTAAGTTACAGCAGCTCAATTTATGATGGAGCCATACGGAAATGTGGCAGTAATGTGATTGCAATGTGAATGAGGTGTCTTCTGGACAGAAAGTGCGGAACGTTCTGGGCTGACCTGGTAGCATCACGGTTTGTTTAGTTTAGTTGTGCTTCTGAGCCAAACAAACCTGTGTCAAAGTGCATGTGAGGAAATGGTGTGGTGTATGACAGGGCATCATGATGTTCAGGTTAATGTGAAGTGGACCAAAGCCCAGCCAAACCGCTACATGCCTCCTGTCTGTTAATTCAACTCGTATTGAGTTTATATGAATACAAACGGTCTCAAATGTAATATTTTCCTGTGCATTCCCTGTGTCCTCTGTCATAGACTCTCTCCCTCACACACACACACGGACACACACACAGACTCTCTCCCTCACGCACACATACACACAACAGACACAGGCTCTCTCCCTCACACACACACACATACACACACACATACACTCTCTCACTCACACACACACACAGACACACACACAGACTCTCTCCCTCATACTCACACACGCACACCAGACACAGACTCTCTCCCTCACGCACACATACACACAACAGACACAGACTCTCTCCCTCACACACACACACATACACACACATACACTCTCTCCCTCACACACACACACTGACACATACACAGACTCTCTCCCTCATACTCACACACACACACCAGGCACAGACTCTCTCCCTCACGCACACATACACACAACAGACACAGACTCTCTCCCTCACACACACACACACACACACACACACTCTCTGACCAATGTGCTGTTTGTTTTCACACAGGCGTATAAGAGGAAGACCGAAGCCGCTAAGAAGGAGTACCTAAAGGCCCTGGCAGCGTACAGAGCCAGCCTGGTTTCCAAGGTAACGTGCGCCCGTCTGATGCGTGTGCAGGGTCAGTGTGGATATGGCAGTGATAAATTAGATGGAGAATTCTGGCTAATCTCGGGGGAGGGGCGGGCCCGGTGAGGACCGTGCCGTGACAAGAGCGTACCAAATTAAGCCCCCCACCCCTATCCCCCGCCTCCCCCAATCCCACACACCCCACACATGCAATTCTGAGCAAGAGGAGGGGTTTCACTGAGAGCAGTAATTCACCTGTGCTGGCAGGAGATCCAAAAAACAATCCATTGTCCTCAAATGACTCCTGAACAAACTCTCACCACACCTGCCTCCTTTCCTACCTTTAAAACCCCCCATCCACTATGTACTCCCACACCTGGTCCCTTCAAATGCACCCCATGAAGCAAGAAATCCTCTACGTTTGGGGGAGAAAGGCAGGGGCTGAATCTCTCACTCTGGCAACCCTGAGCGAGTGTTTTCAATGCAGGGTTCGGCTGCAGTTTTTTGCTTTCTGTGGAGATGATTGGTTCAGTAGCTCACAAGTTGCGTGCTTTTCACAAGGATTTACCCTCTGAACTCCAGAGTCTACATCCCTCCATATGGACTTTCTACCTGTGTGGACCTCTTATCTCCTAGCTGAATCAAATCTTACCATCCGGACTTATCGGCCAGCGGAGGATGGGCCCCTATAGCCAGGTTCCTCCCGAGAATAAAGCGACTTTGAGACAGCCTTTTGTGAAAAGCGCTATACAAATAAAATAGATCTGAATGGAATTGATTTCATTAGAGGAAATGAATAAAACATTGATTTGTGACTCATCTGATCACACCCAGGAAGGCCAGGCTACTAATATGGCCAGCCGTTCAACTTTTCGTCTGTTTCTCCACAAAATGGCGTGGAGAAATTTAGCAGCGGCAGTTAAATTGTTGTTAGTTTTTATATTGACAGTCAGAAGATCTTTGAAACTGGTTTCTTTCTCTTTACATCAGTTGGTTGACATTTGCCCATTGTGATATAACACTTACAGTAAATCAAGAGCGTTTCAAAGGGAAAAATAAATAGATAAAAGTGGAAAGAAAGAAATAACAATAAAGATGCTAGATTAATTAAATGAATTATGCGCAATGTTCTCTGTAGATTCTGAATTCAGCGGAAGGCTTTCGTAATCTCCTTTTGCTTGGAAAATGTGTTTGCAATTTTCCCCTTTCCTTAACAAATGCAAATTGCATTACCATGCAGGACATCTCCTCCCTCCCTCTCTCTCTCTCTCTCTCTCTCTCTCTTTCTCCCCTCTCTCCATCTCTCTCCCTCTCTCTCTCTCCCCTACCTCTCCCTTTTCTCTCCTTCTCCTCCCCCCTCCTTTTTGCCCTCTCCCTCTCTCCATCTCATTTCTCCTCAGAATCACAGCCTCCAGAAGAAGAGCCATGATTGCAACCTGAATGCTTCATTCAGCGCCCAGTTCCTATGGCGCTGTTTATTAACAACCCGTCTCATCTGTCTTTTCAGCTAATTAAATATTCAGTCAAATCTGTGATTCACATTTGAATTATGCGCAGTGTAAGTGCGAAACATTTGAAGCCTCGCAAGGAAATAGTAAAAAAATAACCGCCCTACTCGGTGGAAAATATTGGCCTGATAAATGACAATTTTGAAACCCAATAGCTGGCTGCTGTTGTATAGATGGTTTGGAAGGAACGTCTTGTAGAAGCTCTGACATGAATCAACGTGGATTCAATAAATGTGGGAGTCAAAGGAAATGAACCTGGATTCATTTAACGTGATAAGTTACTGGAAATCTGCCTGAATGATTCAATAAACACAAGAGTCACTGTGAATCAACCTGAATTCAATCAGTACGGTAATGATTGGAAATTAACCTGTTCTCCTGGATCTCTCTCTTTCTGGATGCAACTGTTACGTCAAAAATGAACAAATGCATTTGATGATCAAAAACTGACTGAAAAGCATGACATGGTTCAAATGCCTGGTTCCACACCACCCTTCAAAATAGTTTTACTATGCTGGTATGTTTTACCATGCTGGTGAGTTTTTTACCATGCTGGTGAGTTTTACCAGCATGTCTGCTGATATATGCCATTCCATTCTTGGTTTCCATTGCGGAGAAATCTCTCCTCCCTGTTTGTGGACAGAAATGCCACCAGGTTCCATTAACGCATTGAAAATGTACAGTCCAGCCCCTTTTCTCCCTCACCTGATTTGTTCTCCTCTAATGTACTCTCATTTCTCCTCTCCTCGAAAAATTGCAAATGCACCCTTCCAATTTCCTTCCTTCGGCAGTAGTATCTATTGATCATGCTCAACAGCGCTCTGTTATCAAATAAACGCCAGTGACAGATGGCGGTAAACGTCCTGCGGAATGGCGGTTTTATACACACACGGCATCGACGCGTGTAAGAGCCACATGCCGTAACCTCATCCCCCTGAGCCAAAATGGTGGCTGCTTCCTCAGAAAACGTGGGTTTACAGGAAGCGGGAGGTCCTTCTGTCTCTTCTAGACCTGCCTCTGGTCTCTCAGGTTCAGTCATTCTGTAGGGCCTTCAGATCAGTGTAATAGGGGGGAGGGCCAGTGAGGGGAAGGGAGAGAGAGAGTAAGATAGAGGGTGGGAGGGAAGGAGGGAGAGGGAAGTGAAAGAGAGGGTGAGGGAGAGAGAGAGAGTGGGAGGGGGCTATTATTTCAGATATGTTACTAAAAGGATTGTGTGGCAGCCAGCTCTCAACCCATGTACTGGATATGAAGCCTTCCTTTGTGGCTGGGGGCCTGATTCCCCACCACGGAACATTCTGGACTGTGATCACTTCTCTCTGTGTAACTCTCCGTCTGCTTCTGAATAAAGGCAAAGTACAAAAAGACAGCAGACTACTCAGTTAAAGGGGGGAAAAAAAGATGTTTTTGAATTAAGTTGTTTTGTCATTCTTTGCTATCTCTAAAGAAACTCCCACCAAAAATATGGTCCTTGTAGGCCTGAACAGAAGCTACTTGATAGCACAATTAAAAAAACTGCCGTATTGTTTTTATTTCTTTAAGTAGGTTGTCAACCTTAACCACAGACTCATTAGCTTTAGGCACATTGCATTTTACATTTTATGTCATTTAGTAATTTATTAGACGCTTTTTCATTCAATCCAAAGTGACTTACAAGTGCAATGTGTTGACCCTGGTTGACTCCAGTGGTCGGCGGTTCTGAACATGTCGTTGTGTTGTGTGTGCTGTTTCTACAGAGCTACAGCGACCCCGTGGAATCCAAGAGTGTCCAAAGCAGCCAGGCCTCGCACATGATGGCCCCCAAACCCGCCCTGTACAGCGTGCCCCCCCAGCCCTCCTCCCCCTACCTGGGCCCCGCCTCCTTCCCCCTGTCCGACCTGCAGAGCTTCGCCGGGCCCCCGCGCCACGCCCTCTCCCGGACCCTCAGCCAATCGCAGATGCTGCCCAGCATGAGCGCCTCCCCTCCCTCCTCCTTCCAGATCAGCCCGCCCCTGCACCGGCAGCTCTCCCTGCACCAGAGCTCCCTCCTCAACCAGCCAATCCGCATGCAGCAGGTGCAGTCGCAGCCAATCATCTCCCACCAGATGGGGCTCCAGGCGTCTCTTCATTCGCCTCCTCCTGGCCAGCAGGTTGGCAGCTCAGTCGGCTCCGCTAAGGGCACCTCAGCCCGGCACGCAGTCAGAAACACGATTAGCGTGTTTATTAGCATGTCTGTTAGCATTGTTAGTATTGCTGTTTGAAAGGTGAAAACATGTTTTCATTATTATGACATTGTTATTTGTGTATGAAATTTTTTTCTTGAAGTTCAAGAAATATGTCTGTTTTGCATTGGATATTTTTGCGTGGCATTAGCTCCGCCACACAATGAACTTGTGTTTGGTGTAAACACTGACTGGGGGGGGGGGGGCTTGTGCACTGTAACTGATGTGAGATCAGCTTGTGTGTGGAGCAAACACTGACTCCGGGGGGGTGGGGCTTGTGCAGTAACTGATCTGAGATCAGCTTGTGTGTCGAGTAAACACTGACTGGGGGGGGCAGGCCTTGTGCACAGTAACTGATCTGAGATCAGCTTGTGTGTGGAATAAACACTGACTCTAGGGGTGGGGCTTGTGCACAGTAACTGATCTGAGATCAGCTTGTGTGTGGAGTAAACACTGACTCCAGGGCTTGTGCTCTGTTCCAGGGATTCCCTCACATCCAGTCGGATTACCAGAACAGCTCGCAGTCTCCGGGGGCGCCAAACCCAGGAAGCGGACAGAACCCTGACTGGGACGGGGAGTACTGCAGTCGCGAATGCGGCGGAAACCTGTGCAGGTGAGAGGTGGCATTCTGGGTAGATTCCCATTTGGCTGTTAGGTAATGTAATCATGAAAATGTTCCCCTGCTTGTCTTGGTATGCATTTATTTTTTCTGTCAAAGTAATAAAAAACATTTCAGGTACGTCACAGACTTGTCAGGAACATTTAGCTCACCTGAGCGCAACTGGGTTGCTGGAAAGCAACCTCCTAAACAAACATTTCTTAAGGCAATGGGTTTAAAAACAACAGTACAATTCTCGCTGGTGGTCACACTTACACATTTTTTTTCTAATTAGGAAAGTCAGTCCTTTTACGCATTCAAATAGGGGTTGGGCTTACCATAAATCTACCAATGCAAAGCATTTCTTCAGTCTGTAACTTTGACTGACAACATCGTAGAGCCAATCGGAGAGTTCCATTGAAAAATTGTCATAGCTTTCCATAGACACACTACTCATGGTTCTAAACCAATCAGAGTTGGAGATACCCTATCGAGGATTTATGCAGTCGGGCTACAAGGATTCTCCCATTTTGGCTCTGTCAAGAAAGGAGCTAGTGGAGCGAGGAACGTTTTAGGAGTGTATTGTATCTATACCACTATTGCATGTTGTGAATATTCATATAGTTAAGCTAGTTGTATATACTGTAGTTTGTTTGTTTTATGGATATTGTTTAATACTAGGATCTGCTTATAATTATTGAAAATATAATCTTATTTTCTCGTGCAAATACCTTGGAGACAGACATATGAATAAAAAGCCTCGGAACACATTGTGTTGGTTGTGTGTTTAAAAAGATTTGGGTCTTGCATTGCAGTTCTGACACACATAAATAAATGGCTCGTTCATGTACCTGTGATTGTCCTGAAAAGCTGTTTAAGAGTTAAAAAGAGCAGGGAAAATCAGCCAAAATATGCTTTGGTTTCTGAGGGTTAAAATAAATGTGAATGACCATCCCAAATAAAAATTATTTTTAGTTGGAATATGAAAATGTAACATTCCTCCGATGCTTACAGTGACTTAAAAATAATATTTAAGGGCCATCCAGAAAACACTTTGAATGTTCTTGAAACCCCAGATCGGTCGTGGGATTATCCTGCCAACACCATGCCAAAGAACTAATAGCTTTTTTCTCCAAAGGACGAGTATCATACTTCAGGAGTGAGTGCCAGTTCTTACGGTCACCCTCAGTATTTTGTGTTTCCCACCACTGAACTAGCCTGTGGGTTTCACAGAGAACAAAAACGGAAATAAAAACTGTATTCATGTTGAGTCATTTCCTCTGTAAGAGCATGCATAAGCAAAACGGCATTGTTTTTCTTTTAATGTTTCCTCCTGGTCTAGGGGATAAAATGGTTTCATGTTCCAGGTTCTTACAACAAAAATACACTTGTTTGCTGAAAACCGTCAATGCTAGATTACAATGGCTGGACAAGGTGTTTGATAGAGGTTTCTTATTGCCTTAATATTAAATCAGTTATTAATATTCATTGGTTATCCCAAACTGGGGGTGAAAAGCAGAGAAAAAACTATATATTTATGAAATATGACACTAATCATGAAGAACAGAAGTTAAAATATTTCCTCCCAGATCAACACATGGACCTAGGCTTTCTCCTGGGGGGTTCAGGCTCAGATGACAATGGCATTTATAAAAAGCACTGTACAAATAAAACCGAATTGAACTGAATATTTCAGCCCTTCTATGCATGCGTCTTAGGTAGTCACATTGCCAACAAACTCTCCCTCACACTCTTTCTCTCCCTTTGTTCCCACAGCAGTGTGATAGGAAGGGACAAGCCACTCTACCTCACTTGAAGCTGGAGAACCTTGAATTGAAAGGACACCAGGGAGCTCGTAAACACCATCGTTTTATCTTCTGTTTTTCCGACATTTCTTTTTTTCTTTTTTTCTTTTTCTTTTAGGAAAAATTTCAACGGATTCCAATTGGGAAGTCCTGAAGACTACTAGGGAGTGTTTTCTTTTTTCCAAGCACTTAGAAAATATTGGGAATTGTGTTGACCCTGGTAACATGTTTAGGGAGAAGTAAAAAAAAAAAATGTAATAAAACTTGGATCAGCTTTTGTGGGGTCGTTCAGCTTTAATATGTGAAGCCTTGATGGCTTTTCAGAGATTTTTTTCTGTTGTTTTATTTCTCTTCTGCCACAAGCTTTGCCATGAACAGTCCCAGTAAGGAAATCCATTATTGGTTGACATACTGTATGCCTTGATGATGATGGCAAGACTAACTGTGGCCTCTCCCAGAGTAGCAGGTCAGAGAATTTCAGCAGAGAGTGGAGTATGAACAACAAACAAAAAAACATGAACTGTAACTCAAACCCTTTTTTGTATCATAGAAGAGAACTGCAAAGTTTTACCAATGTATCACAGCGTGATTGTAAATATCACTTCTATGAGAACAGAGAACATCTCAAACCCCAGACTTTTTCCTTCCATTTTCATACTAGCTGTAATTCCCCCCTTGATTTTTAAGACATTTTGTGTTTCGTGAATTTGAGCGATTTCTTTCAAGGCAGACTTGGCGAAAGTATTTCACCCATTAAATCTTGAAAGTCTGCTCATTGGTGTGTGTGTGTTGTTTTTTTCTCCCCAAGTTCTGAGAAATACAAAGACTTATTAAGTTTTAAAGTCCTGTTAGTCATTAAGGGTCTATAAAAATGTTTTTGTCTCACCTTATTGGTCAGGTGGTCTGCCCCAGCCAATCACACCACAGTGCATCTGTGAAGATTCTGCTCCCTTTGTGGTGATTATCCGGCTTGACCAGCTCTCGGTCCCGAATAGGACTTGTACAGGTGAATAAAAAAAATAAAAAAAATACTTAATGTGAAATGTAACTAAAGAAAAAACATAACAGTGCATTTATAGTTTTGAGTAGTTTTACTAGGTGTTTTAGAATTGTGTTGAACTCATCTTTATAATTTTTGTAAAAAATAATAATGCATTTAATTTCAGAAGGCATACATTTTGCTATTCATTGTAGCACACTTACGTTTTTGAAGAGTGGAGACTGGGGAGTGGGGTGAGGGGGAGGGGGATATTTCAGTTGTGTACAAACCTGCCAAATGTTCTTCTTTTATTTGTAAAGCCAGTGATGAAAATCGGTCTGTTGTATTGCATTATAGTCTTTTTTTTTCCTTTGCAATATGCCCATCTTCTATTTAATTTTATTGACTGGTTTCTTATCTATTTATGAATGATATGAAGTAACTTTTTGGCTTGTTTTTATCATTGTGCATTTTATTATTATTCTATTTGTTTGATTACCATTATTATTATAATTATTATTATTATAATTATTATTACATCTCTTTGTCCAGTTCATTTTGTGTCACAATGCTTCTTTTATTTTGTCTGTAATAAAATGTTTAAAGTGGAAAACCAATTGTCTGGACTTTCTTCTGATTGTTGAAGGTGGCCAGGAGTGTGACCAACAGTGACCTGCGGTCAATGTAAACATTTTTTTAAAGTTGTTAAACACTGCCCTCAAACTTCACACCTCTGAATAATAACAGAGCTGTTAACAGCAGGTGCTACACTGGTCTCCATGGAGATGACCTCTTGACCTGGACCTCTTGGGCCAGACAGAGGCTGCGTATGAAACGGAAGGCAGCAATTGAAGGCAGCGTTTTATATATTTATTTTTCTTTACAATTTTGCATACTAGTCCTCCTAGTCCTCTATATCCCAAATCCAAACTGTACTGTTCCTCTTTGAGTATGAAGGCTTATGAAATGTAAAGGCTTACACTAAAAAAGGCCTTGAGTTTGTTTAGACACAGTATGTCACCCGAGCAGGGCAGCAGTAACACAAGAGAAAGGCAGGAATGTCGAGTTACGTAATGTTGTGTAGTTGGTATAGTGACGCAAGACCCCGTGAATAAGGGCGCGTGTTAAATACATAATGTACTGCTTTCACATTAGCCTAACAAAGCAGCCTTCATCAGTCTGTTCAAACCAGATGGCATCACCAAATCGAGAACGTGTTTTTTTCCCACAAGATTTATTGACAGATATTATTTTATTTTCTAACAACCCTACAATACCTACCAAACGATCAGAGCCTTTAATGCTGCCATTCCTGGTTGGGTCCTCAAACTGGCCCCCTCAATCTGCTGAAGTAATATTTCCCTCTACCAGCAGATTGGTTGCATTGCCCAACACCCTGAAAATGTACAAATAATTTTAAAAGAAAATCACTTCAATCAGCTTTGCATAACTTACATAAAACATTCCTACGACTCCCCTTGCTGGGCCAGAGAATTGACCTGGATTTCCAGTGATTGTCAGCAAGTTTGGAGCCACTCTCACAGGCCGGCGACAGAGCTTTTCATCTCTCCCCGTCGAAGTGCCGTAGAGCAGGTACTCACTCTGCGACAATTAACCCGCGACCCTGTGATGTTAACCCACATAAAAACCCCGTCTTGTCCTAATAGACGCAAGCGTAAAGTCAACGACGGCAGCTCGTGAAGAAAATAAATATACGCGGTCCCCTTTTTCTCATTTATTTATTTATTTAAAATAAGGGTTGCATTCGAGCTGCATGTGGGGAGGATGAAAGCGTAGATGGCGAAAGCTGATATATTTAGAGTGTGTAACGGGTGCGACATCTGTGCAATATTTATACCTCGGCTGCGCACAACCTATTCAAATGTGGGTGAATAAGCAGCAGTGTTGTGGATGTTTTATTCATGTGCAGCTGGTGTCTTTCTCCGCTGTAAATTGGCAAACAGATCATTATTTAAGAATCGCGAGCTCCGAGTGGCTGCTCTCTCTCCCTCTCTGTCTCTCTCTCTCCCTCTCTCCCTCTCTCTCTCCCTCACTCTTCCTCTCTTCCTCCTTCTCCCTCTCTCTCTCTCCCTCTGCGACGTGACATACTGCCTCATGTGAAAGAACCCCTCTTGATTCTGCGAAATATGGGAGAGGTGGAGGGTCTCTACCATTTAAAGGGAAGGGTTGACAGGCCATTGTTGAAGGTGGCAGATTAATGCATCTTTCTTTCTGTTTGCGTATCTCTGCTGCTGGGGAGGGGGGAGCGGGGTTGGAGACACCCTCGAAAGCTAGCCTCTGTCTAACAGTGTGGTTTTTCAGGCATACCGTCAACAGCAATGAGGAATGCGCTCGGTTTGTCCCCAGCCAAATTTGTTTGGGAGAAGGGGTTCAGGGATTAAGGCCCACCATGTTGGAAACCGAATGAGACTTTCGGCAACCTCATACTCCTTTCCCGCCCAACTATCTGACCAGAGTTGCCAACTTTTAGGGCTGTCTTGGCGTGAGATTAAATGCTCCCCCCTGAAATAAATCATATTTTTAGCGTGAGATGCGTTGCCCTAAGAAATCACTCTGTAATGCCATGAGACAGAGCCTGAACGCGTGAGAGTTGGCAACTCTGGTCTGACCGAAGCCAAAGCTCAGAATGAGCCGGAAAGCTATGTGGAGGGCGGTGCGTGACGGTGAGGGCGAACATTCTGACTCCGCCCAGACACGTCTTCCAGGGGGCGGGGCCTGTGAAACGGGCAGATGGCTTAATGGACACTGTCATTCGCCAGGCCCTTGGGAGTTTGGCATGAGAAAGGCAGGATTTCAAACGCAGGATGGCCGGAGGGGCTCGCGATGCCTCGGACTGAAACGGAATGGCGCTTTCCATTTTAAGCCTAAATGGCTGGGTGCTCCTTTCATTTTTCCACAGTTGTTGTGTTTATGAATGTGGTTTAAGCACATGGGGCAGTCTATAAAAACCCTGGTTGTTCAGGTGGCTGAACAATAATGGGGCAGAACCTTGTTTTTTCTTGGGTATGTGTGTATGTGTGTGTGTGCATGTGGGTGTGTGTGTATGTGTGTGTACGTGTGTGTGGTGTGTGTGTGTGTGTGTGTGCATGCTTATGGGTGTGCAGTTTGCACCCAGAATATAAACTGGCCAGGTCACGGGGATCACTCACTCACCAGTAAAACTGGTCATAGTGATCACTCATACCCCAGGATTATGATCTAGAACAGTAACTCTCAAACTCAATATTGGAGCAACAGGTACATTTCTCTTCTTTTTTTGTAATGCATTTCTTCATGTACTAATTTAATGTTGTTAAAAGCTTTTTTTTTTTGGACTGATGCAAAGCCTTAAATTGAACTGTTTTTTTGGTTTCAGGGACCAGGTGTCCGTAGTTTCAGAAAATACAACCATACAGATTTCACCTGTCAGTAAAAAAAATTGAGAAATGCAATCTATTTCTGAAGATATCATAGAGTACAGAAAATGAAAGCATTTATTCATTTGATTGATGAAAGTCATGGGATATGAAGATGAGATTTTTATTCTTCATGGCATTCACAGTTACAGTGAGCTCCATAATGTTTGAGACAAATATCATTTTCTTTAATTTTGCTCTGTACTCCATAATATCTGAACTCTACCCCTGAATTCAGGCTCTGAACAACGATGGCTGACAGCCATTCTCTGATTCCCATCCTCAGTACAGCACATAGTTAGAGTGCTCATCATCAAACCCAGGTCAGAGGTGTGTGTCCATTTCAACCAGCAGAAACCAGGTGGCAAATCACTCTTCGGTGAGGCTTGAATGCTTTGTGTTTACTCTTGTCAACTGACCCTTGAACTTTGACCCTGACAACACCCCCTCCCCCAAACACACACACACCTACCCCTTTAGTATTGGCGTTGTAATACTGTCATTTCTGCCCAGTGATGGCAGTAGTGGAGCTAAAGGCTGGGGATGTGGCGGTGTGTAGGCAGGGGAGAGGGTAGGAACAGTGTGCTACATCTGGGGGAAAAAAGCAAACATGGAACCCAATTGCCAGAGTTTAACAAATTATAATTGATGCTATGTGATCCATTTTCATGGCTTTTCATAACACCGACTTTTCATAGTTTCTTTCTTCTCTGTCATTCTGTAAAACAGTGGGTTTCAATGAGCTCCTGGGACTGGCTGTTATTGGTTGAAATCCTTCTCATGCAACCGAAAGCAAGCATAGAATTCAGCCTTCCCTTCCCCTCCCCTGCAATATTTCCCCTCAAAAGCTAAACCCGCTCCCCCCGCGCACGCGCACGCGCCTCCCTTAGAGCCGCAGAATCCTCTCTAAAAGCCGCCTAATTATTTTGTCTCTTTCTCTGTAATGAGTAACTCATCAGAGGCGGGAAAGCGTGTGTGAAAGCGCCTGGAGTGTGTTCCCCGCGGCGTGCGTCCGCTTCGTAATGCGTGAGCGAAACGTGCCGTCCTGACCTGTGGAAAGGGGCCCCCCGCCAGCTCCTAACAGGCAGGAAGTGCTCCTGTGACAGCCTAAACACTCGCCCAATTTCCCTGTGTGCGTGTGTGTGTGTGTGTGTGTGTGTGTACAGTATGTGTATGTGTGTGTTTATGTGTGTGTGTGTGTGTGTGTACAGTATGTGTGTATATGTGTGTGTTTGTGTGTGTGTGTATAGTATGTGTGTGTGTGTGTGTATGTATAGTATGTGTGTACAGTATGTGTGTTTGTGTGTGTACAGTATGTGTGTGTGTGTGTGTACAGTGTGTGTGTTTGTGTGTGTGTGTGTACAGTATGTGTGTGTATATGTACAGTATGTGTGTACAGTATGTGTGTTTGTGTGTGTGTACAGTATGTGTGTACAGTATGTGTGTTTGTGTGTGTGTGTGTGTGTGTGTACAGTACGTGTGTGTACAGTATGTGTGTATGTGTGTGTATGTGTGTTTACAGTATGTGTGTGTGTGTACAGTATGTGTGTATATGTACAGTGTGTGTTTACACTATGTGTGTGTGTATATGTACAGTATGTGTGTACAGTATGTGTGTTTGTCTGTGTGTACAGTATGTGTGTGTGTGTGTGTACAGTATGTGTGTGTATATGTACAGTATGTGTGTACAGTATGTGTGTTTGTGTGTGTGTACAGTGTGTGTGTGTGTGTGTGTGTACAGTATGTGTGTGAGCACATGTGTCTCGGGGGCGGAGGGTTATTAACACAATCTGTTGCTTTTCTCCATCATGTAGTTCTGAGGCGTATCCTCTCACGGCTGTTCTCAGAAATACTACGGGCACGCGCCCTTCCTTATCTCTGCCTAAAGTCCGTTACACTGTAGTTCCTTTAAAATTCGTCCTTTTCACTTCCTCTGAGTTGAACCTCAACGTGCTAGGTCAAAGGCTGCTTCTCAAACTGAAGGCTGTTGCCTTGATGCCTTGATACCTCGCTGCCTGATTGGTCCAGTGTCCTTCAAAGGTGTCATCGGAGGTGCTAAGGCAGTGCGTAATGTGACGCACTCTGAAGGCAGGAAGACGTCCGAGTCAAAGTAACCATATTATGTGATGCGTGATTACAAGCAATTTAGCTGCCTAATTCATACAAAGCTCACGGAGGCTTAAAACATAAAATACATTATTTCAGTGTGTTAAGTAATTAAAATATAGTTACAACATTATTGAACTGGTTATATACTTGCAGTTCTGGACAAGCTCTTTTACAGTTCTGTATGAACTCCGCTGTTTTCAGCCGCCGTTAATTTAACGGAAGTAAGAAGCCCGAGGTTAATCGCTCCCCAGGACCAGCTGCAGAACCTTAGGATAGCATATTGTCACGGCAACCATAAATCATAATTAGTCTGTTTATGATGTCATGGGCTGTAAGGACTAATTGAAGCCAATCGCACACCCACTGGAAAGTACATTTACTGTGGGTTAAAAGCAGGTTGTGGGAGGCTGCGGCACGTGCGTGCATGTGTGTCTGTACATGTGTGTTTGCGTGCATTTGTGTGTGTGTGTGTGTGTTTGTGGGTATGTGCACGTGTGTATGTGTGAGCGTGTGTGTATTTGTTTATGTATGTGCATTTTCATCTTTTTGTCTGAATCTAAGCAACACTTTATTAAAAATTCCAGTGTGCAAAGTAACAGCCAGCTCTATCACCACCTGGGCGAATGTAGTTTCACCTGACACATTGAACCTACAGCAATAAACAATGTTCCTTACATTCCATGTTAGCTGTGCAAAGTGGAACACCAGCTTAACAAACCATAACAAACCATGTTATTCCAATCAGTTCCTTCTGCTGTTTCTTAACCGACATCTTGTTTGTTTAAGCACGTCATGGCCCCAGTATTAATGGCCGCATAAACTATAACATCTGGTTGGTTGAAAACCGAGAGCAGCCCCTCATGGGCTGTGAGTCCCTCTCTCATAGGTTGTCTATGATTGATCTTCCCATCCCTCCCCCCTCCCTCTCTTTCTCAGAATCGTATCTACGGTGTCTGCACTGAAGAGTACTGGACTCTTCTAAAAAACAGCTCAAAGCTGGGTTTTGAAACAGCTGGTAGCTGGCTGACCAGTTCAGACCAGCTCCATACTCAACGTGGTTTGACTAGGTCAAGCTATGTGTTGAAACAGCTGGTAGCTGGTAATTTCAAGCTGGTTATAGCTGGATTTCATATTTCATACCAGAGTATGTGCTTGGCTCTCGAGCTCGCTGAACTACATTGAATACCACTGAGCACGCACACCCCAGAAAACCCTCCACCTTCACTCTGACACAGCAGTGGGAGTAAAGTGGGTGAGGTTTTATCATACTCGGGTGGGGCCAGCAGCCTGCCTGGTGACAGACTCATCACGGTATCCATCTTGTTTATTAGTTGACCGTGAAGCCAGGCTGACAGCGGATTCCATGTCTGGAGTGAAAACAAGAGAGCTCTGATGTTAAGCAGCCTCTCCTGGCTTTACTCCAGTGTGATCCACTAGATAGATGACCTGAGCGGCCCGCTGTGGCTACGACTGTCTGCCCTACTCATCCTCTGGCAGGAGGGGGTGAAACGGTGAATCCAAAAGAGGGGGTGAAGGCAGTAAAGCTAGTATCTGCCCCTCACTTATATCTGTTTCATGGAACCCTGCACCTGGCGACCCAAAACACAAAAACCAGCTTCTGGCTCTCTCTCTCTCAAAGACAAAATACACACATTTTTTACTTTTTACATGTTTGACATGTTTTTACATGTTCATGTTTTTTACATGTTTTAATACCACAACAAAATATATACGCAAACTCATCGGTATATTTTAGAAACTAAGCCCATCATTTGGCCCAACATGCACCACATGCAGCCATGACACAGAGACACAGCTATGAATGCTTAGTTCAGCTAATCTAGCAATCGCCTATGAACAAACAAGTGAACAAAAACAGCACAATACACAGAGCAGGTACTAACTGTCTTGTAGCCAGCACCTAATAAACAGTCAGTTAGAGATTCAGACAATGCTGATGCGACTTTACATGTCATTCACATTTATTTTACAGTGCATCACTACTCTGGCAGTGTTGCATCATTACATCAACCATAATCTGAGCGAGGGAGTGATGCCCAATAAATATTTTTAAGATGTCTTGTTATTGTCCCATATCAATACAATCCCAATTTTATTGTACATCCCAAATACTTTTTTCATAGCTACTATGGCTCTGTTTCTTTGTGCTAGTCTTTTTTTGTTTTGAATGAATACAAGATATCTGTGATATTATTATTATTATTATTATTATTATTATTATTATTATTATTATTATTATTATAAGGCTTAAATGCAAAGAAAAACTCAGTCTAAAGGAATTGTCCCACATTTAGTGTATGATCTCATTCATTCACATCTGTAGTTATTAAGCCTCTAATGCACACTACCCATCTAATGCATAAACAGTTCTTGACCTGTTTTTGACCTCTCCAGTCTATTCAGGCTGCAAAGGATTGTGGGTAATGCACAGACGATTACGTTATCCTTATAAGGAGAGCGGGCTGGCACTGTAAAGAAAATGCTTGGGCCGGAGGCTGTGTTGTGTAGCTGAACACAAAACAACCAAACCAGGGGCAGTAAAGCAATTACTGCTGTTAACCACATGCCCAAATGTTCGTTTTCACAATCACATTTCCTTTTCTAGCACCCTGCGCAACTTGCTACGTTTTAACCAGGGGTTACATAGCAGAAATGCACGGAGACCCTTTTTGTTATTGCTTCATGAAACGAATATGAGCTATTCATAAACAGTTATAAAAATAAATCCCTTTGCCCGACTCAGTTAGCTCGATTGTTTTTCCGTTCCTCCGTTTTTTTTTGTATGAGCCATCTGTCT
Organism: Conger conger; assembly: GCF_963514075.1. NCBI lineage: Eukaryota > Metazoa > Chordata > Actinopteri > Anguilliformes > Congridae > Conger > Conger conger. Next base: position 16,972,377 of record NC_083769.1, read on the forward strand.
GCATGGGCTGTACAGGATTAATAATATCATTGCGCATCATTACCGCTGGAGTCTTAAAATCGGGGCAGACGATATTGAAATGGCTCGGTCCTTTATGTGCTGCAGCCTGGGAAACACGGCAGAGAAAATTAGCCCATTTCATTACGCAGCACAGCTAACGTATGACCAGCCTGCTTCCGCAGAACATTACCAAAGATGTCTACTACTAAGAAAAAAAAGAAAGAACCCCCCCCCCCCACTACAAACAGCAGTAATACTACAATATTGTATTGCCTAGCAATTGCTCTTGCTCTCAGTGACTTGTCTGAACCCATGTGGCCGACTACATCTGCTTATTTCAGTTAGCTCTTCAGGCTGAGAGTCGGGTTGAGAGTCGGGCTGAAGTAGGAAGCAGTCGCAGCGGAAGTCGAAGCATTCTGATTACCAGATAAGTTCCCTATGGCCAGCTCCACTCGACTCCAGCACTGTCGCCATGTATAACAATCCCTGAGGTATGACGTATCGCGCTTCTCATATACAGGATAAAGAGGGTTATACATGCCAGTGTGGGTATATGCACAATTAACGTGCAGGGTATGATGCGATCTGTGGATCGGATCGGTTTCCCTCTTTTGAATCCTGAACCCGTTTGGGTATGCACAGCAGAATGGAGCATCTCAGAGAATGGGGTATGTCCGCCCCCACCCCCCCAAGCTGAAATTTCAGCTCAGACACTGCTGAAAATGTAGTGTAAGGGTCTTAAGGGTCAAAAATGACCTGCCACTATGTTAAACAGCAGAGAAAACCCCCTAACTGATTTTTTTTCAACTTGAAATTTGATGACAAAGTTTGTGATGAGTGAAAGGTTGTTTCTTCATGCAAAATAGATTTGGGGTTTAAAATTCAGTTGTGCTTCATTTTAGGGGTTTAGTGAAGGCGGGTACATTTTTACCCTTAGGACAAGGGGAGTATACAGAATGTAAGGACTACACAAGGGTTAAAATGCATACCTGTCGCTGCTGGGTAGCTCCCTCTGTAAAAGCGCCACGCGAGAGAGCACTGCGGCCTCAGGTGGAATCTGGCCTGTGCCTGGCCTGAGCGCCCAGCAGCCACACAGAGGCAGCGCGTCCACCCGAGGGATATCAAACAGGGATTCAGTCGACAGGGGTAGCAGTGTTCGTCGATCATTCGGCCCTTGCCTGTCCGGGTGCCCGTGGCTTGCTCTCTATGCACGGGTATGACTGGGTCTCCTCCACCCCCGCTCAAATGAAAACACAAGAGATGCAGGTTGTCTTCGCTCTCGCAAGCCTGCAGCAGGCCGGTTTTTGAGCATAGCTATGTACTTAGTTTGCAAAATGTACATTCCGAATTCTGGTGGATTTGGAGATGCCAATTTCTTTTTTAATCATAACTATATTCTAAAGAATAAAAATGGTCTGATGGAATATTTCCCAGAGAGAAAAAGTACATTCCGCTCTCAGTAAGCCCAGTCCGGCTCTTTAATATACACAGCAAGATAAGCAGAGCATGACCTGGCGTGAAATAACCCACAGCAACTCTGCCTTCTGAAGGACAGGAGCACTGGGGGAAAAGTGGGGGAAGATTTGGCCTTTTTTTAACCTAGAGCTTGTCATTTTGAAGTGAAGCGCAGGTTAACTTCAGTTTTAATTCATTTTAAAATATTAGTGTTTTTTTGGTTAATATTGTCATCAGCATATTGGATGCCGCCGCTTAAATCGATGTCGCTGTGAGAGATTCGTTGTCGGCTTTTTTTTCAAAGCCAGTCGGAAATCATCCTTAGAACAGATTAACAGCTCTGGTATTTGTTTCTCCCGCTGTGATAGTGAAGGTTAACCTTGATGTAGCGGGCGCATGAAAGGCGGGAAAGGGCACCACGGTAACACCGGCCTATCTCAATGTGTGTGTGTGTGTGTGTGTGAGAGAGACAGAGTATGTGTGCGTGTGTATGTGTGCGAGAGAGAGAAAGAGAGAGAGAAAGAGAGAGATTGTGTGTGTGTTTGAGAGAGAGAGAAACAGTTTATGTGTGTGTGTGTGTGTGTGTGTGTTTGAGAGAGAGAGAGAGAGAGAGAGAGAGAGAGAGAGAGAGAGAGAGAATGAGAACGGGAATGGGGGGTGCATACTCTCATGAATTTCACAGCTTCAATCAAAAGCAGATGACAATAGGACCATCCTTCCCCCCTCCCTTCTCTCTCTCTCTCAAGATATTTAAGCATGCTTTATCTGCATGGTATCAGTTAGGTATATGCTTTTGAATCATTTAAGAACGTAAACATATAAACAAAAATGTTCCACCCACTTCCATCATGTCCCACATAATAGAAATGATTAATTTTAAAAACATCACTTTTTTCCTCTTAACACTTAACACTTTCTCTCCTGCCTTTTTACCCCCTTCCCCATTCTTTTCCCTCTCTTCTCTCGCTCATTTTTGCCGGTTCTCTCTCTCACACAGTACCACGTGCCGGCCTGTTGTTGATGTGAGGAGGCACACCTTTTACTAAGAAATGGTTCTGCACCTGCAGCCAGGAATGAATTAGGTCACTGTGGGCCCTCAACCCTGCCTCTCACTCATTCGCTCCTCCCAGTGAGCAATTCAGCCCGTTCTGCAGACGTGACACACGTGGAGCCAGAGAGACCCCTGCTGGCCATAAGGAGAACTGCAGATTAAAAAAGGGAAAGGCCAGTAGATAGGGCTGGTTTCACGCACACAGATTAAGCTTAGTCTGGGACGAAATTGAGTTTTACATTGGGAGCTTTGTCTAGGATGAGGCTTAATTTGTTTCTGTGAAATAGGGAATTTGTGTTTAATCTCACAACTGGAATGTGTGCCAGTGGGAGCCCAATCAACAGATTTTGTGGTTAACCACCAAAAATCCACCGCCAAAAACATCCATCCATCCATCCATCCATTATCTGAACCCGCTTATCCTGATCAGGGTCGCAGGGGGGCTGGAGCCTATCCCAGCATACATTGGGCGAAAGGCAGGAATACACCCTGGACAGGTCGCCAGTTTATCGCAGGGCACACACACCATTCACTCACACACTCATACCTACGGGCAATTTAGACTCTCCAATCAGCCTAACGTGCATGTCTTTGGACTGTGGGAGGAAACCGGAGTACCCAGAGGAAACCCACGCAGACACAGGGAGAACATGCACAGAGAGGCCCCGGCCGACGGGGATTCAAACCCAGGACCTCCTTGCTGTGAGGAGGCAGTGCTACCCACTGCACCATCCGTGCCGCCCGCCAAAAACATGTTTAAGTATATGGCACACAGATAGAAAAAAAGAAACAAAGTGCTGTGGTGGCAAATTGAGCCGTGGAGGAATCATATGGGTTGAGGGCTGAGACACCCACCTCTGTATTGCACCACATCGCCTCACCAGAAAAGATTGTTAGTTTTGTATATCTTAAAATACAAATAAATATTTTTTCAAGTAAGCACATATAACAGTGATAAATGGGTTCAGTCATACTTGTTTTTTTTCCGTTCCGAGAACCAGTTCAAAGATTACTCAGCACTTTTTCAGTTTCTAATTAGAATTTGTGAAGCTTTTTGGCTCATTTGCTGTGCTGCAGCGCCATCTGGTAGCCTATTTGCACACTGCAGTTTAAAACTGGTCACCTCACCTGCTTATGCATTCTGAGAGGGATTGTCGTCCTCATTTTTGTCTTAGAAACCAGGAGGAGCTCTTCAACTGTCACAGAGTACTCTGTGATCAGTGGAGCTCCTCCTGGTTTCTAAGACAAAAATGAGGACGGCAATCCCTCTTTTCTTCTCTGTGAACTGATCACGGATGCTGAACACTGCCTGAATATCCGAGCTACCAGGGTACACTGGGTTACCTCTGGGACAGGCCGGCGTCTCTGCTAGGTTGGGTGTTTCTTTCAGAAAGTCTGAATATTTTCAGTCTACAGTGACCCTCGTTTGGATTCATATTTGACATTCCAGAGGTGGACTTTTTATTTTGTATTTGTTTATTTACTGATAGACTGTGGGGAATAAAAGTGTGATTTTCTTCAGCTGGGGCTATAGCTGAACTATCTCAGTTTGGAATGGGCACATAGGTCAGGCCTAGCTTCATAGGTTCCCATTAGCCTCAGTGCCATTGTGTCACTGTTTTAAATGCACAGTATTCCATACTGTAACCCAAGGGTTCCCAACCATGGTCCTGTAGAACCCTATAAATGCATGTTTTAGTTCCAACCAGGCTTGTAATTAAGGTTTAGAGCATGTGTGTGGATTTTAATGCAGGTTTGAGTGTTACCAACTGGTTTCTCTGCAAATTCTGTTTATTTTCAGCAACAGATTGTCCACACCTACAGCATTTAGGAATTCACAGATTTTCCATCAATAAAAATACAGAATATTTCAATTTGCCACGGCACATTAGACAAAATTAAAGCATTAGTTGTCTGATAAATGATCTCACTGATTCAAAGTCCATAATGATGAACTATCCATATGTTTTACATAATGTGGTATTAAGGAAGTTAACCATTGCTCATTAATATGTGAATCTTGCTAATATTTAAAATGAAAAAGTAATGTAATGTAACCTACTTCACAATATTTTCATGACACTACTTTAAGATATTAATGCTGTGAAAATGAATATGGGTAATGATATAACCAACTAGTTTTACAATATTAGAGCAATACTAATTGATCTCCAAGCTTACTTCTTAAATTGAACAGATTTTGTGAATAAAGTAAACAAATAAATTCAGGAATATGATCATTAATGTTAGTTAAGACCTTCATGGCATGAGCTCGCCTAGCTTAACTTCAGCCTTCCTAACTAGCTGAGCTACCAGCTAGATAACGTTAATGTTTCACCAGGTTACAGCTACTACTAACTTAGCTACTGTCAGCAAAATTGATTAATCATCTGACACTTATATTTAAAATAATTTGAGTAAATTTCAGTTTTTACTTCATTACATGTCATCTTATTATGAAAATATTTCAGGGCTACTCACTGAAGATGCTTGTAAAGAACCTGCTCCTGATTTTCCAACCAAGTTGACTTTTCGACTCCTAATATCATTCTCTGTCTTGTAGTTCATTTTAGTCATATTACTTTTTATAAATTAAATTAATGTGCTCTCCGTTTGTTCATAATTATATGAATAAACTCCCTGAACTCTTTATAGAGGGAGTGGCAACAGACTAATAAGTAGACTTCACTCACTGGACGGCATTCATCGTTATGTAGACAGGTCCTTTTGGAGCTAGATCAGGGCCAAAAGTTTAATGAATTCAAAACAAAAAAACTGAAACACACACATTATTGCATATTAATGAATAGATTTTGAACAATGCTTTTTGCTTTTTTAATCATTTTAATTGATTAAAAAAGAAACACTTACAATGTTTGTTTTTTTCCGACCAACTTTTGACCTTGTTTGGCGTGCAGTTATGCCTTACTTTTCATGTTGCAAACCAACATGAAAACCGGGAAAGGTCTTCTTTCTCGGTTGGTTGCATCTGTTATCTCCTGTACTCCCTCTCACAAATTGTCAAAAATATGACAAAGAAACAACCAAGTGAGCAACTGAAAAGAGAAAAGGGGGAGAGAGAAAGGACAAAGAAGGCCTTAGCCAAAGAACTGCAATCTGCAAAATACAATCCAATTAGTACAATATTATGGGGTAGCAGTCATTATTAGTGTAGTATGTTTGTGAAGTGAGCGATCAATGATTAACTTTACAAAGTGTGTGTGTGTGTGTGTGTGTGTGTGTGTGTGTGTGTATGAAAGATGGTTGGTAAGTTCTGTAATTCTGTATCTCATTTGCCTGTGTGTGAAGGAATGTGGAATATGCTGTTCTCTGGCACCATATCACACCACAGACCATCATCTCTCCTGCCAGACATCAAAGCTGATTGGACTGTTTTACATCACAATTTATGTATAGATAAAGTCAATCATTCATCACAACTTATGCATACAGAATATAAAGTCAATCATTCATCACAACTTATGTATACAGTATATAAAGTCAATCATTCATCACAATTCATGTATATACAGTATAAACACAAACATCCATCACAACTCATGTTTACTGTATATATAGTAAACTCAACTTATGTATATATGAACTGAAGCAAACTACATTGCCTGCACCTTTCCAAATAAAAGCAATAGTGAAAGCTTAATGTTAGCCATTCGAGTGTCTGACAGTGATTAATGAATGTGGATATGCATGGTGAGATAGAGGTTGGCATTCACTTATAGAGATAATCTTAATATAATATTCATGCGCATCATCCACATCTATCTTTTAGTTTTTCTGTGTGTGCATGCCTGTGCAACCTGAGTAAAAAAAGCTGTAATCAATGTAGGCTGGAGAAATAAAACCTCTCAATTACATTTTTGTGGATTTCTGACGGGAAAAGTCATATTTTATGATTGGAAACTGAAGTTCAGCATAGCAGAGCAAGCTTTTCTTGTGAAATCCGAAATGTATAAATGTAAAAGTCGATTTCAGGTTTATTCAAGGTTTATTTTCGGACAAAATTACCCAGATATTACCATCAGACATTTTTACTTTACACATCCAATCAAAATCTAAATCAATGAAAACAACAAAGAGACGAATCATTACCAATTGCAAACCTGATCTCTGTATTTATTGTGCCTTTTGTAAACAAACATGATATTTTGCATTTACGCATCAAATGCTAAGCATCAACAAATGGCGAAATTATTGCCACATGTACCTCCAGCGTATGTTAATTATCTTGAAATGAATGAACATTTTTCATCTCTGCGTCAGAGGAAGGAACCTGTGGCAGTAGTTCACCATAATTTCCTCTTTCTTGGATATGTTAGCTGAGCAGCACAAAGATCTTATCAAGGTGCAATGAATGAAATACCGAGTAAAAAAAAGAAAACAAGCAACAACCTCATATTTCAGGAGCAAACATTCATTAAAATACACCCTCGTGGAAACACAATAAGGCCTCTATCTCAGACTCACCGGAACTGGGCTGCAACCCAGACACCCAAGTGTTATTGTTAGTTTCAGAGAGATGCAGTTGTCACGTTAGGGTCCAGAACAGACGCTTTTAAAGTGAATGACCATGCGAATATTCCTCTCTGTCAGCGAATCCCTTCAGGCTGCTTAAGCAGTCTCTGATAACAGCATCAACTGAATGTCTGTAATGTAAATACAACTGAGTATCGTCTGCATAGCAGTGGAAGTTAATACCGTGTATATAAACTTATATACACACTGGGCTCCAGAATTATTGGCACCGCAACAATTATTGGCATGTAGTTGCTTCCACCACAAGGCTGAGACTTGTCTGTAGGTGGACTTTCCAGCAAGACAATGACGCAAAGCATATCTCAAAATCTGCTGTTGGTTCTGTGACAACAAAATCTATGTTCTGCAATGGCCATCTCAGGTGCAGAACCTCAATCCAACCGAAAACCTGTGGGCTGAAGGGGGCAGTTGATAAGCGCAAACCAAAGAATATGTAGAATCTGGCAAATATCTGCATAAAATCTCTCCAAATGTGCTCCTTAGCCTTGTCAAGCATTACAGGAAAATACTCTGCGCTGTTATCCTTGCCAAAGATGGATGTAAACCAGGGGTGCCAATAATTATGGAACCTTGATTTTGGTGACACCTAACTTTTATTAAATTAATGTTTGATTTTGGTTAGTTCCTTTGAAACATTAAAAAAAGTACAGTATTCTTCTCGTGCTTGGCACTTCGAGTTTATCTCAGTAATCATATTGCTTTTTTTGTGCATTGCCAGTTAGGGGTGCCAATAATTCTGGAGCCCACTGTATATAGAGAAGAGCAGAGGTCCAAGCACAGGTGCTTGTGGTATTCCATATCCTACCCTGGATTGATCAGAGGATTCATTGTAAATGTGCACAAATTGATGTTGGTCTCAAAGGTATGACCTATTCAGAACAGAGAAGTCTGTCATAGTCTTTTCAAGACTATCCAGAAGGATGAGGAGATCAAAAGGCTGCACTTTAATCTAAAAGCACAATTATGTAAATAAATATACAGTATCTCCTGTCAGAGGAGATGAGTAGGTCATGCAGTACTTTGACGAGAGCAATTTCAATACTTGTAAGTCTAAATCCAGTTGGAAAAAAGGAATGTTTTGAGACAGCCTTTTCAAGTACCTTAGACTGCTACTTCATGAGTCAGCGGTATGTGTCCAGATGCAGATGTTGAAGTGTCCCTGAGCAAGACACTTAACCCCCAATTGCTCCTAACAAGCTGTTTGGTGCCTTGCATGGCAGCCAATCACCATTGGTGTGAGTGTGAGTGTGATTGAGAAGCATCAATTGCTATATAAATGCCAGCCGTTTACAACAATGCTAAGCTGTGGTGTGCAAATCATTGATAACAACTCCTTCAATAAATGTAGGAATAGGGTCTAGAAAGCAGTGGATTTACAAATTTTGCCAAACCATTACTTCTAAATGATACTAGAATACAGGGATCAACTAATGTACAACTCCTTGTCAGTTTAGCAACAGTATTGAACAGATACTGGGAACTAGCCCTGTTTTCCTCTATTAAGGGAGAGAAATATGAAGATTTTGCCAAGGATTCAAATGTGTTTGCGGTAGACAATGAACTGTATTCAATCAACATTGGTCCTTTTAACCCTGACTTACAAATAATTGCAAGCGTTACACATTTTCTTAACAAACTCAGTTTGGTCAAAGAGTTTTAGTAAATTAACTCGCTGAACTCATGAAACTGTAAAGTTTGTCAAACCTAAGGACAAATGTTGACTGAATACTAGTAATATGGATGTTTGCCGTTTATGTACAAGACATTGCTATTGGACTCATGATTGTATTCCTGTTCTTGCAGTTATGATTTGTGTGTTGGTTATCAACTACTACTGCATTTTATTTACTGAGTTTGTCAAGATGCACGTACTGTATCTCCCTGTAGGTTATTGCTTCCATATGCAGGCAATATATTGTGACAGAATGTGATACCCAGGCAGAGCGTACACGTATTAAGCTGACAGGCTAACAGGATGCATCCAGCTCTTGTGCATGCCCAGTGCGGATGATGCTCAATTTAAATGTCTGGCTTGGTGATTGTGGTATCGAACGGCTAAAGGCAAATAAGCTCTTTCAAACGCCAGGCACCTCTCGATAAGTGCACTGCCAGTGGCATATAAGGAAGTTCATTCAATCTTTCTAGCCAAATCAACAAATAACCTGCTCGAATTCTTCATTCCGCAACAGTGGTGATAAAAAATAAATGACAAGATCATTTATGTTTATATTCAAGAAAGTATCATCTGACACAAACTGACTTTTAGAACAAAAATACTTTAATCGTACATGGTTAACCTGCCATGGCTACTGACAAATATCCTGATAGTTGACAGAGAAGCAAGAATTTTATTTAGCTTCATTTACAAAATGTACAGTACAAACCTTTGACGATAACATTCGATAATGCAGCTCGTACAATCGAAGGCGTTACTTCATAATGACACCATGGCTTCAGAGACAGAATAAGGCTATAGGCCTAAAAGATATTTAATCACCTGTAATATAGATAGAGGATTGTCCCAGTAAAATGCTGTTCCCTAGTGCTGACATTCATTAAAATCATTTACAGAAAAAAAAGGAAAAACAAAATATATATTTATATGGTTATATACATTTCTCTCTTCATTTTTAATTTGTCATAAAATTGTGCCTTCACAGCTACCATAAGATATGTATGATGCTGTTGCTTTTGTCACATTCCTGATATTTATTTATTATTATGTACTTATTTTGTGCTATTGTACACATTATGTAGGTGACATAGCTAAGCTGCAAGAGTAGGCTACAACAGCATAAGTCACCTACATAACTGATATACTGTATGTGACCGATATAATAAATACTGTATATGAGTAACTTATATAAGATATATAAGTGACCTATATAAGAAATGTAAGTGACCTGATTCCAATAAGTGAGACCTGAAGGGCTTGTTTATTCAACAGTGCACTTGTGCATTCTAACCATCTCTTTCAGTGTATTCTGTAGTGCCTTGTATGTAATTCTGCACTGTATGCAAATATTTAGTTTACATTTTAGTTGTCCTTTCACTTGTGTACTGCAGGGCCCCTTGGAAAAGAGACCTTAGTGCATTTTTCCTGGTTAAATAAAGGTAATAAATACATTTAATAAATAGGTAGAAACAGGTAGAGATATTGTGTTTCTGCCTGTATGTGACAACGCCTGATCCAAATCATAATTAGGAATGCTCTAACACCAGCACAACAGACAGAAAATGTACAGTAACACACGCATATACGACCGGCACAGTTCACTTGAGTTTGGTCATTACACATTACACAGGATGAGACTTTCAATCAAGCACACTGACACTGCCGTGTTGGGCTGCAAACTCACCACACAGACACGGCAGGAAGCAGAGGACTTTTACACTTCACCGCAACTCAAAGCCGACTAGATGTGCCTGCCTTTTACCAGGGGGATGGGGGTCGATGTTCAATTTACTTCTAAGATTTCTGTAGATTTTAAATGTCAGATTTTGAATGTACGCGACGCATTGTTTATAGTGTTTACCGGAAAAAGAAACGCTAAATCGTGTTTTTTTTAGTATCCTGTTTCCATTTGCTACATCAAATTAGTCTGACTGTTAAACAAACAAAAATATAACGAAGCTGTGCCGCCGCATTTGGTGAAAAAATGCACTGCCATCTAAAGGTTTTGTTTCTTTTTGCCTAGAACCCAGCCCACATCCGTGACATAGAGGTAGGAAAAAACCTGCTTTTACGAAAGTAAGTCAGTGCCCCATCTCCGCCTCTCTTCTTGATCAATGAGTAAGCCGGCCTATTATGTGTTCACACTGATATAACAGGACTACACACATTATCCTGCTCATTTCAAAATGGCTGCAGTCAAGTCATGACAGCCTGGGCAGTGATGTTTCCCTCTTTTTATAATAGCCTAGCAAGAAATCCTTTCCTTGGTCCATTCTACTTCCATTTTTCTGTACTGTTCTTTAGCTAGCCTATATATTTGGCATTTAGTAGTTCATAGCACTAGTATGTCTCGTGGTACTTCTATAAAAAGGTTGTTTGTTGTTAAGATTTATGTGGTTAGACTAATTTTTCTAACTGTACCTAGCTTTTCCTTTTGTAATGTTCTTTTCTACAGTAATTTTTCACTTGCAGCAACTAGGCTAAGTCGGGCCGTTTTCCGATTTCAGCCAAGATAACTAGCGTAAGGACCACATAAAGACAGCACTCCTATTTGGTTTATTTAGCCAAAATACCTTTCCTGGTCTTTAGGAAATTCAAAGTAATTTCCTGACTAGCACAGCTAGTCTGAACTACGGTGGGTCCCTACTCAGTGGCAGGATTGTTTTTTTTTTTTTTTTTGGACAGACACAAGATTGTTTTCTCCCTCATTGGCTCCCCCTACATGCCTATGATGCAATACCAACCAGTTCTATTGCCCCCCCTCCCTCCTCTCCCCTAAGTGCTGTCACTCTCACCCTTTTTAAAGTTGTGACGTGGGCGCAGACAGACCAAATGCTGGTTTTGCTGTACACTTAAATGCACAGCAAAACCCCCAACATCTATTTCATTGGATATTAAGGCAGGCATTGCAACTGCACATTGTTTGTGTTCGTTTTGCTGGACAAATGACAAACAGCTTGTTGCCATGGGAACAGGTGCTACAAATATAAATACAACAGTAAGAAACTGTATACTACTCCACACATATGGACTTTGGATATCTGCATATCAGCAGATATCAGCATTAAAAAAAAAAATCTATGTTTTCCCGATCCCAAGAATACTCCTTTTGGCCCTGGCCATTTTAAAAGCAAATAAATAAAAATCATTTGGGAACATTATAATATTTTACAGGCTCTGGTCGAGTTGTGTACCTGCATAGCTCCAGAGACAGCTGGTGTTATTTTTCATTTTTTAAGATTTACAACTTGAAAGTTTAAGTTTGACAACTTGAAACTGAACCCCAGGGAAAGTTCTTATTTGGACATACAGCACTGAGCACCGTCCAAAATTGTACACTACGTACTTTATATGTATACTATCATTTGCCCTACGTAAGGCGGCTTTAGTGCATAAGTAAAAAGTATGATGGATTTTCAGACATGCTACTGTGTCATAGAACGCCAGCACTTTAAACACAGTACACAATCATTACGGCAGCCTGTTGATGTGACTGTGTAAGGAAAACAAAAAATGATTTTAACTATGTTCTGCTAAGCATAGTTAAAGGTAATACTTGCATTTAAATTGTTCAACTGTTTTGCTATTTTGGTGACCTAGCACAATGCACTGTGCCAGCATAGTGTCCAGTGCTTGCACGCCATGATATTTCACCAAATGTAGTCTGACATCCAAGTAGTTTTAACACACTATTTTATGCAGCCATGATTTTGTATATAATGCTATTTTGACATCCTAAATAGTACAATGGTATTCACAGCCCAAGGCAAGTGCCCTTATAAGGCTGATTAAAAGGGTACTGTATGTCCAACCAAACACATTTCCTGGGGTTCATTTTCAGCATGCAACCCTTTTAAGAGTGATAAATTACTGTTTAGTTTGTCCAACCAAAGTCTTTGCCTGGGTTTAATGTTCTCATAGACCACACTTTTTCACAGGCAAAAGTGAACAACAGACACAACAATCTGGCTACTGAGAAGACTGAGCTAAAAATAAATTCCTTAGCATCGTTAGCATTTTTCGGTTAACCCTGTAAAAAAAAAAAAACATGATGATACTCTGGCTGACAGCACAAGAACGAAATGTAAACGTCACTGAACCAAGGACACTGAAATACTTTTCTCTTTTTTCTTCTCACTTTTTTCCCTGCTTTTGCAGTGGCTATGGGGCTTTCCGGTCCTCTGGAACAGACATGAAGATCTTCTGGCAGAACATGGTGAAAATCTCTGTGGGGGGAAAGGGAACAGGGTGACATTAGACATGGTGTGGACACATCATCCTCCAATAAAATCTGTGTGTGGAATACATAACGAGCATAGTAGCTAATAAAGCAAATACACACGGTGGGCAGTTTATTCGGTAGACCTGTACGCCAGCTAGTTACTGCAAATATTTCATTAGCCAATCATATGGCAGCAACTAAATGCATGAAAGAATGCAGACGCGGTCAAGAGGTTCAGCTGTTTTTCAGACCAATGTCAGATTGGGGAAGAAATGTGACCTAAGTGTCTTTGACCGTGGCATGATTGTTGGTGCCAGACAGGGTGGTTTGAGTATCTCAGAAACTGCTAATCTCCTGGGATCTGGCTCATTGCACTGATGAAAACATTTCCAGATCTAAAATGACAGCTTGTGTCCTAGCATGGCAGGGTTGGCATTAACAGGGGTGTGAAACTTATTTCACACATCAACTTTTCTCTACACCCAGAAAACTGAGTTAGCAGCCCTGGGGAAATCAGTGTGGTTAGTTCCCTTAGCTGGGGACCGTGTCTTTAGCTTGGCGGGCTAACTGTACCACATATTCACCAGAGCGGTTGGCGATGACCATGGTTCTTAACCCTTGTGTAGTCTTAACATTCTGTATACTCCCCTTGTCCTAAAGGTAAAAAATGACGCCTTCACTAAACCCCTAAAATAAAGCAGCTTAATTGAATTTTAAACCCAACATCTATTTTGCATGAAGAAACAATCTGTCACACATTGTCGAGGACCCGGCCCTAGGCCCCCCTGATGAGAGATTGAGTGAGCAGGCTGTAGAGGCCTCTTTGGCCTTGCATCTTGTGTCAGAACTCTTTGCAGCGGTGTTTTGGGAACTACAGAGATCTTGGCATATTGCACTGGTGAGAGTTCTGGATGAATTCTTGCATAATGACTCTCCAGATAAGCATTCATACCATCGCCTGGTAGTTCTGAAAGTTCTGCTGAGGTGAATTTAGAATTAGTGACCTCAACATCAATGCACTCTAACACTTGCACTTTGGCCTGAGCTGCAGCCAGCACTGTTTCAAGTTTGACTCTTTCTATTGCATTTTGCACCTCAATTCTTTCCCTTTCCAAAGCATGCTTTTTCTGCAGAGCAGCTGTACGTTGCAGTAGGGCTGCCTTCTCAGCTTCAGCCTTTAGCCGTGCCGAAGACACTGATGATGATCTGGAGACACGGCTTACAACAGTCTGTGATTGCTCTGCTTTACCAGAATTAGATATGCTGTCAAGATGAGACACTGCAGCTTGTGCAGCTTGTGCTTGCATGAATTGATTGGCTCTCCATGCTCCTACGTCAGTAACATAAAATGTTTCATTTTTGCAGGTTTGCATTCTTGGTTGGTACCAGTCCTCATTATCAGCTGTTTTTTCTACTCCCTCAAGCAGCTCTTGCACAGACTGATGACATTCTTTGAATTCATTTAATGCCTGATGAAATTGTTCAATGCTTGCTTCAATATCTTCAACAATTTCTCTCTCTAATGATTCCTTTAATTCAGCACGGCGGCAAAATTTGTGTCTTCACATTCATTCTCTTCATAAACATGAACAAAAAAATCAAAATCCGCTCCAATAGCAGTGTCCAAAATATGATGGTCAACTTCAAATCCAGAATCAAACAATAGGCCACTTCAAATTCAGTTTCAAACAATAAGCCACTCCAATAGTGAATCTATTCCAAAAAACATCTTCAATTCCAAAATATCCAAAAGCTTCACACTTCAGATGCAGTCAAACAAAGATTCCATGCTTTCCAAACAATTCAAAGCATTCGGTTCTCAAACAGCAGAAGCGATGGCATAGTTCTTTACCTTATGTAAGGGCATATTTTCAAATTTGTCCATAAAATAGCCACAAGTTTAGACGTAATGTCGAGCTTCTTTGACTGGCTTTACAATGATTGAATTTTACCTTTATGGATGAAGATGCGATGGTTGGGGGTAGAGAGGGAAGCAGGGCAGACAGGCAAGGCAGGTGAGTTGGCAGGTGGATGAGAGCAAACAAAGGAAACTCCAATAGATTCCAATGATTCAAACAAATGGTTAGTAGAAAGTAGTTAAATCAGTAGATCCAAATAATGAAAATGTGACATTTAAGTATTCAAAAGGGTCCAAAGGTCTTCAACAGCCGTAAAGAACTGTGTGCTCTTACGTCTTCCTAACTCCTTTGTTCTCAGTGTTCTAAAAATCAAAAGTGAGTGTCGGCCATCTTAAAAGCTCAAGGCCTTCTCATAATAACAAAAATAAGAGTTCTTTCAAAATAAAAGATCCTAAATTGAAACCAAGTTCTCTGTGCTCCTGTAGCACGCATTCAACTAATTTAAATGGAAAATGGCTCCTACAGACGGGTATGGGTTAGGAAGGAATGCATTGTTAACCCCTGGCACACGCCATCGAGGTGGTAGCAAGAACGCCCGTAAGAGGAAAAATATGTGGTTCAGAGATAATGAGCAGCCATACTCGTCAGTAGAGGAGTCTGAAGTCGGGGGACTTAGATTTAGGGTTTTAAGGAGCAAGGTTAAAGTTCTGACTGAGAATACCCCAACCCTACAGGGGAGGGGCACAATGCCTGGCTAAAGCAAAAAAAAAAAAAAGGAAAACGGAAGGGATGTCAATACCGAAAGAAGATTAAGAGGCTTCAAGGGCCTTCCTGATTATAGCACAAATAATTTATCGGATAGATTCAAAGGACTAACAGTGAAGGAGTTAAATGATGATTTACACTCAGCTATTGGCTGGATGTCCTTTGTAGATCCCTTAAGGCGCCACAAAAAGGGGCACCTGAAGAGTGTATTGAGATGGTGGCAGGCACTAACTTCTGGCTTGCATGAGGTCAAGGTGTGGAGGAAGTCAAGGAGAGACTATGAAATTGAAACAGACACCAGTGATGAATTGGTTCCTTAAAAAAATACAAAAAAGCTAGTGTTTTTCCACTCGTATATTAAGATGGTGGAAATTCCCAACCGGAGGGGCACATGAGATAAAGTATTGGGGAAATTTCTTTTGAGGTATGAGAAAATGACAGTGGGAAAAACAGAAGTGATGAATATGGTCATTAAAAAACAAGTTGCATAAGAGATAAATGTCTTCCCGCTTGATATATTGGGGACATTTCTTATCAAAAAGGTACACTTTTGTATGCAAAAAGGATATATAAGGAATAAGCTTTTAGACTTTAGGATAGCATCTTAGAATTTTGCTTCAGAAGATATCTATGGGCTGTTGAAGAGAGAGCAACGCAAGACAGCTGTAGTCAAGCTGGAGTGGCGCGCTAGATTTTAGAGGAATACATTGAATACAGGACATCGAATACCAGATTTGCATCACACCCTTCACTTCGAGACTGGGCTGGAAGTTCAGTAGAACTTACCAGGGCTCCAGAACGTTCGGAGTACTTGAGTTCGTCCCCGAGACACCTCATGGTGAGGTACTGCTCGTGGGAACGTGAGGTCTGAGCTCGGCAAGGGGTCCGTGGCTCACGACAACATCACAAACTTTGTCATCAAATTTCAGGTTGAAAAAGATAATTTAGAGCAGGGGTGTAAAACTCCAGTCTTGGAGGGCTGCAATGTCTGCTGGTTTTTGGTGTGTTCCAGCACAAGAGATACATTTCAAAGTCTTTCATCGGCTAAAGAGTCCACACACCTTTATTGGCTGCAGATTTAAAGGAAACCACAAACAACTGTCGACACTGCGGCCTTCCATGACTGGAGTTTGACATCTCTGATTTAAGGGGTTTTCTCTGCTGTTGAACATAGTGGCGGGTAATTTCTGACCCTGAAGATAACACAAGGGTTAAGACTTGTCAGTCTGCAATCCCATGTTCAGGCATGTGGAGAGCGCGGGGGTCTCACCCAGTATTTTGCGCACGATGTGTGGCTTCTTCCACTTGTATCCCAGCAGGTAGAAGGGAATGCCGGTCAGGATGATTGTGCTCCCGATCAGGCACTCGAAAGGGGCCGCCCAGAAGGACACGACGATCATGAAGACGCAGCTCAGCACAAAGATGATGGGTACCGGAAGCCATATCTGACAACCCAGGAGGAAGGAGTTTGTGCAGGTATAACTTTTTTTTTAACCTTTATTTAACCAGGTGAGTCCCATTGAGGTTACAATATCTCTTTTTCAAGGGCGCCCTGGCCAAGAAAGCAGCAATACAGTGTTATAGATAAACGCGTCGTCTATAACACTTTAACTGCTAAAATGCGGCAACTTGGTGAATTCCCTCAAGGTGAGAGGTGCCTACCTGCACATCCACAGTAACTGCCTACAGCAACTTCAATTGGCTTCGAAAGTAAATTACATAGCCAGTGAGGTGGGTTCAGCTCTCTCACCTTGATGGGCCTCCTCAGTTCGGGTTTAGTCCAGCGAAGCCAGAGCATGCCGGCGATCGCCATGCCGACGCACAGCCAGGTGAAGAAGCTGAACAGGTTTATGACGGAGAAGATGTCTTTGGAGGTGGCGTAGAGCATGGACAGGAAGCACTGCGAAGGGAGACAGGAAGTCACCGACCATTCAGCAAATGCAGGAACTCCGGTGAGCACCTTTTTTTATTTTTTTATTCACTGTGTAGAACAAGCTGGCCGCAATCCTTAAATCAAAACCACAGTGTTCATTTCCAACAGCAACTTCAAGCAAAATTCACCCAGAACAGTACTAAATACTATATTCAAATATTTTTAACCACCACATAATTAAAAAAAGATGAGGATAATATAAAACCCCCAGCACATGACAAAGTGTAATACTTTGCATGCCATTTTATGAATCTTGTAACTATTTCACTGATAACGCGTGCAGGACAAATTCCGCTCTGAGCTACATGTAATGATCCAAAGATCATGGCGGGCGGCGATTGAATATACCTGACTAATGAGAAACAGCTGAGAAGCCAACAGTCAAATTACTTTTGGTCCCCTAAATTGTGGGGCTATACTATATAAAAATTACTACGTGGGTAATGTATGTAAATAACCTCAACTTAAAGGTGACAGTCTGCACATTAACCTGATATTCATTCTTTCATTTCAAATCCAATGTGCGGGAGTACAAAGCCAAAAGAACCAAAATTGTACAACGAATTGTACAGCACTGTGTGGGAAAATCAAGATAGAGTATATCTTGACAAGAGCCCATGGCAAAGCACTCAACAACAACAGGCTTATGTCTAGGATTTAAACCCACACACTGCTGATCTTGGAAAGGAACAGGACATGCATCCCAGAGGGTCAGGTGACTCACAGTGAAGATGAGGGAGGGCACGGGGGTAAAGAGGTCGGTGTGGACCAGGCCCAATGCCGCAGGGAGCTGGCCCTCTCTCGCCCCGGCGTAGAACAGTCTGCAGGAGGAGACGCACACCCACACGTGAGCACACACAAAGACATATGCACATGCGCACACACACACACACACAAACGCATGTGTGCAAAAACACATACACAGACACACACACACACACACACAAAGGTGCACACACACACAAAACAAGTGTGTGTATTGTAGAGATAGGAGGGGGCTGGCTGTATTACCGAGCGGAGGTGAACAGGCTCCCGTTCACGGCGCCGAAACAGGACAGTCCCACAAAGACCGGGATCAGCCAGGACATGAAGCCCAGGTGGTACTCCCCAAACGTCTGAGAAACATTGACATCCCTCTCTCAAACACAGCAGTAAAAATTAAAAAAACTAAACTAAAAATACCTGAAGGACATTCACATCGATCTCTCAAACACAGCACTCAAACTCCACAAATACCTGAAGAACATTCTCATCCCTCTCTCAAACACAGCACTCAAAACTCCCAAAACACCTGAAGAACATTCTCATCCCTCTCTCAAACACAGCACTCAAAACTCCCAAAATACCTGAAGAACATTCTCATCCCTCTCTCAAACACAGCACTCAAAACTCCCAAAACACCTGAAGAACATTCACATCCCTCTCTCAAACACAGCACTCAAAACTCCCAAAACACCTGAAGAACATTCACATCCATCTCTCAAACACAGCACTCAAAACTCCCAAAAAACCTGAAGAACATTCACATCCATCTCTCAAACACAGCACTCAAAACTCCCAAAAAACCTGAAGAACATTCACATCCATCTCTCAAACACAGCACTTAAAAGTCACAAAATACCTGAAGAACATTCTCAATCATCTCTCGAAGACAGCATTCAAAACTCCCAAAACACCTGAAGAACAGCCTCATCCATCTCTCAAACACAGCACTCGAAACTCCCAAAATACATGAAAAACAGTCACATCAATCTCTGAAATGTATATCCAAATCACATGTTCACACCTGCTGACACACAGTGCTTCACACTGAGAGGATTTAATTAGGAAAATGATTTTATACATGTGCCCGTGTAATCCTAAATGTGTAACACATCAATCCATTCATGCATTCTGCTGAAAGTCTTTTGATCAGGGAACAGGGGTGTGTGGAGATGTGTCCTTACCACAGCCACCGCCTCTGACTCCACCATGACTTCTGGGGACACGGTGGTGAAGTAGGCCATGTTGGTCAGCACGTACACCACCGTCACTATGGGCATCGAGATGATAATGGCCAGTGGCAGGTTTCTGAAACAGTCAGAGAATCTCGCATGATCCCTCCAGCAGGGGGCGCTCTTCATCCCACGCATCCCACACATAATCTCTATCCGCCCTGTGAGTTTAAACCAGGGACCCCATGCAATAACTCTCTCCGCCCTGTGAGTTTAAACCAGGGACCCCATGCAATAACTCTCTCCGCCCTGTGAGTTTAAACCAGGGACCCCATGCAATAACTCTCTCCGCCCTGTGAGTTTAAACCAGGGACCCCATGCAATAACTCTCTCCGCCCTGTGAGTTTAAACCAGGGACCCCATGCAATAACTCTCTCCGCCCTGTGAGTTTAAACCAGGGACACCATGCAATAACTCTCTCCGCCCTGTGAGTTTAAACCAGGGACCCCATGCAATAACTCTCTCCGCCCTGTGAGTTTAAACCAGGGACCCCATGCAATAACTCCCTCTCCCCCAAGGGTTTAAACAGGGATCCAACACATAACAGTAAACTCCCCCACCCCCTGAAGATATGGAAATATTTTAATTAAAGCAGTGAGATTTGCATAAACGTTTATTGTGTTTTTGGTTCCATGTTAAAGTGAATGCAATACACTCACATATTGCTGTTTGATTAGGGTTACCAGAGAACCACTTTGATGTAAATATGCAGAAATATGTTCTGCTAAATAACTTGACGGTGTCATGAATTCACATATTGATTCTGAATTAAGACTAGATACTGAATCGGCAATGATACGAAAGAGTTTTACCTCTCGGGATTAATCATTTCCTCTGTGACATAATTCAAATAATTCCTGCAAGAAAAACATAAAGAATCACTTGTGAGTGACTTTAGATTAAAAGTGTCTGCTAAATGACAAAAAATGAAAAATGTAACTCTGAGGTAAGTGTTATTTCAGTCACATCCTTCAAGTGCTTAAGAGAATTCAATGAACATCCAAAGATTTGCTTGTAACTGACTTAGCTATCCATCCATCCATCCATTATCTTAACCCGCTTATCCTGAACAGGGTCGCAGGGGGGCTGGAGCCTATCCCAGCATACATTGGGCAAAAGGCAGGAATACACCCTGGACAGGTCGCCAGTCCATCGCAGGGCACACACACCATTCACTCACACACTCATACTTATGGGCAATTTAGACTCTCCAATCAGCCTAACCTGCATGTCTTTGGACTGTGGGAGGAAACCGGAGTACCCGGAGGAAACCCACGCAGACACGGGGAGAACATGCAAACTCCGCACAGAGAGGCCCCGGCCGACGGGGATTCAAACCCAGGACCTCCTTGCTGTGAGGCGGCAGTGCTACCCACTGCACCATCCGTGCCGCCCTTACTTAGCTAGCTTTCTTTAATTTTTATACTCTAATACTCAATAATAATAGATATACTGTACAAGTAAGAATATATAATTTATGAAGCCCCTCACCACCCTCCGAAGGCAAACAGTCCACTGTACAGTGCTAAGACAACACTGCCCACTTCCAATTTGCTGCCATGAAATGCCATGTCTGGTCGCAGGTAAGTGACGTCACCTGTTTGAACACAAAAGCAAAAAGCATTGCTTTAAAAACGTGCTTTAAAGCTCATGTAACTGTTTTAATCACATTCATTTTAGTCAGCCTTTATTATCTTCATTCTGTTTTATTCCTTTATTTTAGGTATATAGTGTAAAGTGTTTTGGGCACCATTTGCAAAATGCTTTACATTTGCTCTACAAATTAATTAATTTGTAACTGGAAAGAATGGTCACTGATCTACCCAATTTCCATTTCCATAGTACCCAAAGATGATGTGATGCAACAAACATCTGCACATACACACAGCAGAAACCCTGCCCATATTCTGAAGCAGACTGAAGACTCAACACTTCAGATTGGTCCACGATTCCACTGACCAACTTTAGATAATCTCTTTCTTTTTGATTGTTATGTAATGCAAACCTGGGTTAAATACGTAATTGCTTTGGATTCTAATACTTTTCTACACTTTTCTGAGCTTGTCTGGTGTATTAGAACCTATGAAATACTCTCACAAAGTGCAAACCCCGCCTTCTGGTCCTCTTGTTTGGCTCAATTGCACTATGCAAGATCAATCGAGCACATACAAGTATTTACATTTAAAACAGGTATGTATTTGACCCATGTCTGAGTAGGTCAAATGTACTGGGCACAAATTTAAGAGTAGCCTACTGAATTCGCTAAAATGTCAGCAGTCCCACATACAGTAGATCCTGGACGCATTTCAGATGCGCTCATCCTCACTCGAGATATACAATTGCTCAACAGGTGGTCTATCCTGAGTTGCACTGAATATACACTCACCAAACACTTTATTAGAACATTTTTACTTTATTACACCTACTTATTCATGCGATTATCAGCCAATTGTGTGGCAACAGTACAATGCATACAATCATGTAGATACGGGTCAGGAGATTCACATGAACCATCAGAATGGGGAAAAAAGTGACTTTGACTGTGGAATGGTTGTTGGTGGCAGACAGGGTAGTTTGAGTATCTCAGAAACTGCAGATCTCCTGGGATTTTCACGCACACAAGTCTCTAGATTTTGCAAAGAATGGTGAAGAAAAAAAAAAAATTATGAAAGACATCAGAGGAGAATGGCCAGACTGGTCAAAGCTGACAGGAAGGTGACAATAAAGCAAGTAACCACACATTACAACTGTGGTATGCAGAAAAAAAAAAAAAATAATAAGTCTTGTAAATAAAGTGCTCAGTGAGTGTATATCTCATCTCATGGGACTCACCTTCTTGTCTGTGAGACTCCCCCCGAAGCACACATCTAATATTTCCCCATTTAAAGCACACAACATCGGGATGTTGTGTGCTTTAAATGGGGAAATATTAGATTAGATCCTGCCCTGAGATTTGCACACATATTTATATGTGTGCAAATCTCAGGGCAGGATCAGGCTCAGAGCCAAAAGCCCTGGAGAGTCGTGAAATAATTTTCCCCTTTCAGTGCCGCAGCTCTGCCTGCCACTAAACAGGGAGTAGTGTGTAGAAAGCACAAAGCAATCTACGGTCAAAAATACGCCACCTTTTACATTATGAATGAATGTCCAGTTTGAAACTGAGATCTTTTATAATCTGTATACCCCTTTATTGCAGTGTTTATATTCAATACATCAGAGTGGTTCACCAACCAAACTTAAAAGAACATTGAGTCGCTGTGAAATCAAAAAAGATAAACAAACAAAAAAAGTAAACAAAAGTAATATGCTATCGCGTTTATAGCTATTAAACGTGCATGCACGCGATTCTCAGCCGCAGCCCTTTCAAAAGGCACTACCGACAGCTTGGAGGGGCACGGTGACGATCGCACTGCCCAGTTTCCATGACAACCTCGTGCGGAGAGCCAGCAGGGCAAGGTTTAATCAGCGTTCGGTTTCCGCGTCACAACGCCCGGCGTCGCCATGGCTCCCTTCTGCTCACTCTCCGATTCGTGTAGCGAGGTTCTCGTGCGCTCCTCTACTGACACAGCGTTTAATCCCTATGTACAGAACATGTCATCCTCCGTAAGCATTTATTTACAATTATTCTCAAATGTAGCAGCGTGTTGAACTGTGTGCACCTGGCCACCTAGAGACCTACTGCTCCCAGAACACGAGGTTTGTTACTATGGAGATAAACAACGGCAGGTTCAGGGGGTGGGGACTACATTATAACGGTCTATACAGAATACAATGTACTGCTTAACTTTAAAGTGTTGGGTAAATTCCTATGCCAATTATTAATGAATGAATGAATTATATTATGATTATGATTATTATTATTATTATTATTATTATTATTATTATTAACAATGTGTAGTTTGCAATATGACACTACCTGAACATTTATGTATTGACATTTTAACAATAGCAAGCAATACTCAAAAGCAAGATAAAGATAAATAAATGTTTGAAAGAAGTGCATTCTTCAGATTATTAAAATGTAGGCTGACTATAATTACTCTGCAGTCAGCACAGAAACAAACAGTTGCTTTTGCTTCTGACTGACCCAGACAAAATAACGAACTGGAACTGTTCTGGTTCCCTGAGTCTGAAAGTGTTTTAGTAAATTCTGACAATCTGGTTTGTGTCTGTGTTCGGGGGAGCAGAAAATGCACCCTGTTAAACAGGCCTTCCGATTCCCTGCGTAAATACAAAACAGCTCCTTTTCCACTGCCCAGATCAAGTGTTATTAAGTGGAAGCAGAAAAACATCCAATCATACAGTCAGCACATTTAAAACTCGCTCAAGCGCAGTTAATGTCAATTTCAGTGTCGTTCACTCCGACAAGATGAGAAAGAAACCAAATAACCTTGACAAACGGGTTTGCTCCTGGGCCAGAGAGTGTTTTAGCAGTTCACCTGACGGTTAAGCTTCATCTGAACTCGACGAAGGAGACCAAAATAAACGCCTCTAAAACATGGATGAACACAGAGGTAAAAGTGAGGCACCCAGGAAAAGGGCCAATGACACAAGGTCTTCATCAGGCTAATGGAGGACACCACTATATTTTCAACACTGAGACTTGGTCAAACCAAACACATTCTATAGCAGTGACCTGCATCTCTTCCTTCGGTAGTCATCTCACATGGAAAGTACTACTCTCACCTGTTCATGCCTTTCAGGCCAGGTGAAGGAAGGAAGGATGAGACTTTAACTCCTGCAAATCATGCAGCCCTCTAGGGCTGGAATTAAACTTGCAGATCAGGCAGCCCTCGAGGACTGGAGTTAAACTTGCAGATCATGCAGTCCTCTATGACTGCAGTTAAACCTGCAGATACTGTGGGCCTCCAGGACTGGAGTTAGACCTGCAGACACTGCAGCCCTCCAGGACTGGAGTAAAACATGCAGTCACTGCGGCAGTTTAGATGGTGGAGGACCTACCTCGGGCAATCTCGATGAAGCCGAAGATGATGATGATGGTGAGGGCCATGAGCTTCGAGGCGGTGAAGAGGTCCTGCACTTTGGTGGCTGCCCGGACGCTGATGCAGTTCACAAAGGTCAGCAGGGCTGTGGGGGACGAGGGCGAAGAGGAGACTGAGAGTGGTACGATATCTCACAGAGTCGGCTTTCAGGAGAAGACAATCAGGGAATCATTCAGAGACATTTAAGAAGACACTGCCCGTGATGATTCTCACTACTTTACTAGTGCTGGGGCATTTATAATGATGGGCATTTATACAGTTTCATAAATGATGCTTAAAAATATTTCAGAACGCTTCTGGATGTGTCTACATGTGCGCGCATGGGCGCATGTGGCGGGGAGGCTCAGAAAAGACACCAGTGACCTTTGGTGATTCATAGTTCACAGCAGGTGAGAGTGGTGGATCTATTTTGGCCTCATACATATTACGACGTGTCATTTGGCTGACGCTTTTATCCAAAGTGACTTACAGTTGATTTAGACAGGAGACAATCCTCCCCTGGAGCAATGCAGGGTTAAGGGCCTTGCTCAAGGGCCCAAGGGCTACACCCGGGACCTTATTGTGGCTACACCGGGGTTCTAACCACTACAGGTCCCAGTCAGGTACCTTAACCACTACGCTGCTGACCACCCTACTGCAGCAGTTCAAGTTTTAAAACTAGGAAAGAAAACTAGGAAAAGTTTTTGTTGAGGTATTTTCACTACCCCGTCTATAGACGTTACTCACTGAGACACATGCAGGCGATGAACTTGGCGGCGCTCTCCGGCACGCTGCATTCTGGGTAGAGGGGCTTGAGGAGGTAGGTGGCGAAGACCAGCGAGACCACGTACTGCGAGGACGGGCGGATGATCAGCATTTCCAGCCACAGTTTGAGGAAGGCGGCCAGCTCGCCGTAGACCTCCAGGATGTAGGTGTAGTCCCCGCCTGACTTGGCGATGGTGGTGCCCAGCTCGGCATAGCAGAGGGCTCCCATGGTGGAGATGACGCCGCACACGGCCCACACCACCAGCGACATGCCGGCCGACCCCACCTCCTTCACCACCCCCGTGGGCGTGATGAAGATCCCGGAGCCTATGATGGTGCCGATGATCATCCCCACGCCGTTGAACAGGGTGATGCTCCTCTTCAGCTCCACTTTGCCCTTCTCATCCTTCTCCTCCTTCAGGGACACCTCCTCTGGTTCGGCGTTAGCTGCGGGGCAGTCTGGGGGAGGAGGGAGGGACACGTATATCCACAGATAAACTATACGGATCAGGGGTGTCAAACTCCAGTCCTGGAGGGCCGCAGTGTCTGCTGCTGTGTGTTTTGGTGTGTTTCAGCATGAGAGATACATTTCTTTCTTTGGCATACAAGTCTTTCATTGGCTAAAGAGTCCACAAACCTTGTTCTCAAGGCCTTAATTGGCTGCTGATTGAAAGGGAACCACAAATACCAGCAGACACTGCAGCCCTCCAGGACTGGAGTTTGACAACCCTGATATGGATAATCAATCTGGACAGTAATATTTCTAGAAGGGAGGGCTGTGTTGGAGTGTTGATTAATGGTAGGAGTAACTGCCACGGAAACGGGGAATGCAGTTGTAGGCAGCTTGTTGGGAAGATTACGTACTACTAAAATGTGATCTGGTACAGATTACAAATTACATGACTAAATTATTATTATAAATACATTATTAACATAATCTCATGGATTACTCAAAACGGTACAATTTTCTGGACTACTTCCAGTACAGTGAGGTCTGTAAATATTTGGACAGTAGTACAATTTCTGTTTATTTGGCTCTGTACTCCAGCACATTAGATTTGAAATAAACAAATGAATATGAGGTGCAGACTGTCACCATTAGTTTGAGGATATTTACATCCATATCAGGCGATTTATGTAGGCATTAAATCCCATTTTAAGGGGACCGAAAGTATTTGGATAGTTGCCTTCTCAGATGTTTCTGGCTATGGAGTCTGTTATTGCCATTTGTCAACATAAGGACCAGAGCTGTGCCAATGACAGTCAAGGAAACCACTATGAGGCTGAGAAATAATGAGAAAAAGAAAAACCGTCGGAGATGTAAGAGAAATCTACAGTATATCACAATACTGATCACAAAACCCAAGTGCTACACCGGAACGAGACTGCTAGGTACAAACCTCAATGTATACTGTTACATTACACAAAATTAGAAATTAGAAATGTGCATTTCTTCAAGAAAATGTGGAGTGTGATTGTGGCAAATGAGTAGACTATTGCTACTACTACTAATACTAAGGTGTCCCTGATCTTTGGTAGGTGGTGTGCTAGGGTGTTGTCAGGTTATTGCTAAGGTGTTGCTAGGTCGTTGCTAGGGTGATGCTAAGGTTTTGCTAGGTGGTTGCTAGGGTGTTGCTAAGTGCTTGCTAGTTGGCTGCTAGGGTGCAGCTAGGTGGTTGCTATGGTATTGCTAGATGGTTGAAAATGTGTTGCTAGTTGGTTTCCTGGATGTTGCTAGCGGTCGTTAAGGTGTTGCTATGTGGTTTCCAGATATTAATGACAGCCAATCTTTCAACGTCAGGTGCGTTATCAGAGAAGGGGGAGGGATAAACGGTGTTGTGGATTGAGGGTGTTTGTTGCTGCAATTCCTCTCTTGACCATTAAAGTCTGAGATTAAAGTTAAAGGTGAAATATGTAAACAAGCAACAAGCTAACATTTTCGACTATAAGATATAAATACAAGATTTTCTATTCCATTGCAAAAATAAAACAATTGTTATGACAGGGTTTTTGTAGTGTAATCAGCTTGTCGACCGGTGTTGATTAACAGACATCATTTCATTTAATTTACACTGTTGCAAAAATGCCACAAACATTTTATATGACAACGCAACAATAATGCCTTTACATCAATCACAGGTTCCATTTTCCCATTGCAAAAGGAGCACCTCTCGATAACTTTTATTGTTCAGGCTGGTATTCTGTACTTTACAGCTGTGTACATTACTTGTATAGCCTTCTGCATTACAATGTCAATTTTAACTATTTAAATGATGTGTATTTTAGACACATTCACACTCAGTGACCACTTTATTAGGTATTTCACATGTTAATGCAAAATGTACTGCATGTTGCATGTTATTGAAAATATCTAATGAGCCAATTATGTGGCAGCAGCTCAATGCAATCACATAAATGTGATCTAAGTGACTTTGACCGTGGAATGATTGTTGGTGCCAGACAGGGTGATTTAAGTATTAAGAAACTGCAGCTTTCCTGGGGTTTTCACACACAATATAGTTTACAGAGAATGGTGCAAAAAACAGTGGCAGTTCTCATCTCAAATAATCAAATAATACCTCAAATAATAATATGTTACATCAGTGACATGCACAAGGGCATCTCAGGACACACAGCTCTCATCTCAAATAATCAAATAATACCTCAAATAATCATATGTTACATCAGTGGCAAGCAGAAGGGGATCTCAGGACACACAACAAATCAAACCTTGAAGTGGATCGGCGACAGCAGCAGAAGACAAATAAGTCTGAACATAGTGCATAATAAATAATAAATACCTAATAGGTGGTGTGTGTATACACAGAGTGAGCTCCATATTGTTTGGTACAAAGACATACTTGTTTTATATTGTTTTAAATTAGCAATCAAACAGTTCATGTGTGGTTAAGGGGGCGATTCTCAGCATGTAATACAGGGTATTTATTAATTTAGTAGAAATGACAGCATCTTTTATACACAACCCCCACATTTCCGCACACCATAATATTTGGACCAAATGGCCTTGCAGGTGCTACTATGCGTAGAAGACTTCAGGAACAGAAGCACAGAGCCTACACTGCAAGATGCAAACCTCTAGTTAGCCTCAAAAACAGGATGACCAGGTTACAGCTGGCTAAGAATGACCTAAAACAGCCTGCAGAGTTCTGGAAAAAAGGTATTGTGGACAGATATGACCAGAATTTATGTGTATAAAAAGGCATAAAAGTACTCTTCAATAAAAGCTGAAAATCTTCCCTTTACCCACATGTAAATTGCTAGATTGCAAAAAATAAAATTGTGTAGTGCAGATCCAAATCGATGGAGCGTACTATAGTGTGTGTGTTTGCGTGTGTGTGTATACAATATTTTAAATGTCTCTATAGCTCCAATCAGTCAATACAAAAATAAACTCAAAACGAAAACAAGCCATTGTTCATGTCAAACTGTAGCCTATAGATATATATCTGAGCTCCAAATTAATTCCAAACAAAATCAACAGTTGGGCAAACTGTACAGTCCTCCGGACACAGTAAGAAAAGCAGAGAAATGTCGGTGCCATGTTTCGAACGTCTTATTTTTCATTTATAATATTGTGTCTTAAAGGATGGGTAAAACATGATTTGTAATTATCAGATATATTTACTATAAACTATGGGCCTCATCCAACATTACCTAGTGAGCCTGGGTGGGCCGAATCGCCTTTCTTGTCAAGATGTAAGCTTACGCTCTTGCTTCATAATTTACAATGTGTGCGAGGCGGCGCGTCACTGTTTCCACACTCATTCCGCAGGATACTACGGTTGTTTGCATATCCTCGTACTGTGCGTGGATTAACCAAAAGAGCATGCTAAACATGGTGAGCCACTAGTCACCTGGCTAGGTAAAGCGTCTGTCATCTGTTTTTGCATGCCTCTTTTTTGGTAAAGCGACACAGACCGGAATATCTCAATGAATGAAGAAAGAGAGACGCAGCGCTCACCTTTCTACCACCTGCAGACCCACGGAGGGATGGAGACTGATGCAACAACCAGCCATTTCTCTTTCCCTCTGTACCGATCTATTTTCTGCAGACCACAGCAAGGCACTGTGTAGCGGCGCACACTGCAGCCTAACCCCCCCCCCCCCCCCTTTCCTCACGGAGTCACCTACCCTCTATCTTCTCCAGTTCCTTCTCCACCTTGTTGATGCTCTCCCTGCTCCGCGACTTCAGCTCCGCCATCCTGTCACGCCTGCGGACTCGCCGTTAATGTCGTTATCGCCACCGCCTTTCAGGGAGATAGGGAGCAGATTCCTCTTGCACACGTGTGTGTGTGTGTATGTGTGTGCGTGAGAGAGCGAGAGAACAGACTGTCCTCGCGGAGAATCTCTTGTTTGCTGTTACACCCCTGACGAAACGCTATTATATGGAGGTAATTCAGCGATCATGCAAACGCTCTCATCCTCAGCCACATGGCAGACTTCCACGCAGCTCGCTCCTGTCTTTGGGTGGCGCACATGTCCGTAGGAGACAGATTGCTTGTGAGTGTGTGTGTGCACGGGTGAGTGTGCGTAATCGTCTGTTCTAAATGGGACGCGGCAATCCTCTTATCAAAACGCAGAGATCAGGGAACTCTAGTGCCGTCTGGTGGCCGACTGACATAAATGCTTATTTTTGTTTCCCTAAGAACCAGTTCAGCAGGGATCATCAAATCTTCCCATCAAATCGAAGTCCAGCCCTGGTTTTCTTTTTTTCCTGGGTAATAAACTGAAGAATTTGTGCTGCTAATTTGGCAGACTGTCTCCACAGCTGACTCCCAGCTAAAGGGACAATGGAAAACCAGAAGTTCTCAGCCTGTGAGGACCGTCATTTGATGATCCCTGATTCAGAGAATTAGCAACAAAAAACAGAAACAGATAATAAAGTATGTTACATTCAGACATGAACACAGGTTGTCTCCCCTTTCCTTTATTAAAGGGACAAAATGAACTCAAAATGCAGAGAAAGCTTAATTATGAACATTCACATTGGTTTCCCGCTTCATAATTGCCTTCACTTTTATATGTTGTTTCTGTTATGGCTGTGGCTGCGTTTCTAAACATGACGGAGTAATGCACTATAGCAGGGGTGTCAAACTCCAGTCCTGGAGGGCCGCAGTGTCGGCTGGTATTTGTGGTTTCCTTTCAATCAGCAGCCAATTAAGGCCTTGAGAACAAGGTGTGGACTCTTTAGCCAATGAAAGACTTTTAAATGTATCTCTCATGCTGAAACACACCAAAAACCAGCAGACCCTGCGGCCCACCAGGACTGTAGTTTGACACCCCTGCACTATAGGATTGCTGGCTCCATTTTGGAAGGGGTATTGACTGCTCTTGGTGTCCATGGGAGTGGGTCCCCAGGTCATGGATTTGCATGAAAAGTATTTGCATTTAACCGAACACCTTGGCTGCAATTCAAACGAGTGACTGTTGAAGTCACATACCAGGAAGCTGAGAACAATGAACTGCCTCTTCAAGAAGGGAGAAGTGAGAGGCAGAGATCCAGCAATCCCACAATGCACGGCTCAATTGTATTTATAACTCAATTCAGTTCAATTTTATTTGTAAGACTGTCACACGGCAACGCAGTTGAAAACACACAGTAATGTACCACCTCAAGAGAACCAATGGTTAGCGTTATCCCTTTCTGGTTGACTGGGAATGTCAACATGCATTGTTTTAGCAAGTGGTGTAACGAGACACAAAGACAAATCCCTTTCACCAGTAAATGAATATCAGAAAGTGTCAGATGAGTGTCAGAAAGGCTGATGTAAAAAGACTTCTGCCCTCACAGACTGGCTCTGCAGTCACGTAAGGGCTTATCTTCCTCTTCTCCTCTTCTCTCTAGTCTCTTTCTAGTTTGACTTGTCCATGTCTCAGGGATAGAGGTTCCCAAACGTCTTTGTGTTCACAAATTTAGGTAACCCCAACACCCCACCCACACACACCCCAGATGCCAAACAAAACCATTTAGCCGTGACTATATTGGCGATATTCCACAACCTATTGCGCCTCTGCGCTTCAATAGTTTGGTCGTTGCGATGTTCGACATGCAGTAGCCTACACTCACATATTTTACAGAGACAAAGCATTTTGTAAAAACTTTTTGCCACGAAAATCTTCAGGTGACCTCATTATTGAATCAGGCGAACCCCTGGTTTAAGCACTGAGACAAGAAGCAGGGTGGTGGTGGCTGCCTGAGGTTACTGAAAAATAATATGGTACTAATATTAGTATGGCTCAACAAACAGAATTTCTTTAAAGTTTCTCAATGAAGCAAGTTGTCTCAAGTTCTCCCTGCTTGTAGTCCATTGACCATTAGTGATGTCTGTGAGAGAGAGAAGTATTGTCCCAGCGAATACAGTAAAGTTTAACAAATCCAAGTTTATTACACTTTTATGTACAATCAACCTTCCAAGGCACACGTTGTCTTAAATTAAAATGTACAATGTACAATTTTTTAAAATATATATTCATATAGCTCTGTTTTAACACTGTAGAAAAACTTTGCAATGTACGGGTGGGTAGTACAGAGCCAAACTTGAGTTTATAATGTACTCAAATATACTGGGTGGCACTTCCCTCTGTGAACTGTTGGCTCGAGGCTGTAGTTATTTCCTTATGGGATTATTTTTATCCGAAGGGAAAATAAAGTTTTTAATATTACTCAAAAAAAAGGCAGGAAATATTTAAATATAAACAGAAAGCAGAGCGTAAGCATTTCAATACAGCCCTTTTAACATTGAAAAAAATCTAACGAGAAAGGATAGTCATTCAAGATGCTTCAAATGCCAGGCTCGTGAAAGAATAGCATGAACCAGACTCGAAGCGTAAGTTAAAATCTTGGCCTGTTTTGGCTTTAATGTAATTTAATGCTCAAACTGCCTTTACTTCCCAACTTCCATTATACCGGGTGCCTGTCCACACAATCACTCTACAAGCAGCCACGTCGTATTTGTGTGTTTAGACAGGCTACGTGTTTCTTATTTCTGACACAAGTCTACAATATGTAGGGTGGTGAGTGATAGCACTTGAACAGCACTAAAACGGTCCGACCAGCTAGAATCGCTTGGGCAGGGATTGGATGGCCCAAAACAGAATGGAAAATATCAGATTTCATGTGATTAATCGCGGTTTATACATCAAGGAAAAGATCAGTTGTGAATATCATGCGATACATGATAAAAATGGATTCAGAACACATCAAGCTGTCTGCCTAAACGTAGCCTCTGTGACAAAGTGAAAATTGTTCTTGAAGAGAACTCCACTAGAGGGCACTCTTTTCCAAACACGCATTTCTTGCATACAATGTACCAAGCGTTGCCCATCAAATGATTTTCTTCATCAGAATTTCTTCTGATTACTGCTACCGTCAGTGTTAATTATTTCACAAATCATGAAAAATCACGTATGTATTAGTGCATGGTGAAAAGAATGAGGAAACCTTTTGCACCATGTTAAAAAAGGCCTATCGTGTGCATAAATTACTCGTTCACATTCCCTTTTACTGTGAATAAATAATTCTAGAAAATAATACAAACAAAGAAGCTATGGTGAATTGTCTTGTGTTTAAGCGTAGAGGCCCTTAATAGAGATAAACACCGTTGTGAATGCGTTTGGTGGACAGAGCTGGAGTGTAATT